>NC_091465.1:93003874-93303874 GCF_027789765.1 Dendropsophus ebraccatus | reverse complement strand
TTATCCAGATT
The DNA here is from genome assembly GCF_027789765.1 of Dendropsophus ebraccatus. Classification (NCBI taxonomy): domain Eukaryota; kingdom Metazoa; phylum Chordata; class Amphibia; order Anura; family Hylidae; genus Dendropsophus; species Dendropsophus ebraccatus. The sequence goes on along the minus strand of NC_091465.1, from coordinate 93,303,863 downwards.
ATGCTCCGCTGTGGGGTCACCCATATACCCCCTATCTGGAATCTCATGTTGCATCTGAGCGGTTGTTCACCCGCAAGCTGAAAAAACCCCGACCCGGTGCTGCCCCCCTAGAAAGGAGGAGAGGAACCGTGACCAAATTTGACAAGCGACGGGGGTACGGCCTGGTCATGGATTTGTACACCGGGTTATTAGTGCTGGTGAATAGACGAGCTGTAATGCGGGACTACCAACCCGCCTATCTCAATAACCTTGTTCCTGGAGAAGTGATTGAGTATACCCTGGTGGGATCCCCAAAGGGTCCATGGGCTGCAGCAGTTACCCGGCCTAAGAATCCGGTACAGCGGCCCTTCCTACCTACTCCCTCAGAGAACTGGAATGAAGATTGGCAGGATTTTAAACGTCTCGGTTCTATCACTGCTGCTTCCAGGGCTCCAGGTTCAGCTACCACCGCAGCCTGCTCTACTGCTCCTGCTGCTGTGGCTAAAGCCGCTTGCTCCACCACTACAGTCACTTACCATGTGGCGCCAGTCATCTCTCAGTGACCCCTAGCGTTGTGGTAACCACCGCGTCCGCTGATGCCTCGGCTCCAGCGTCCCTATACTTCTATTATCCGTGGGAGGAGAAAAAGCAGAGGAAGGAGAAGGGGCCTAATGAGGTTCCTCCCGCCTCTTCACAATAATTCGCTATAGAGACCAAAGTCCTTAAACTGTTCCTGTTTTGTTTGTTGTTCCTGTGTGATTAAGAAGTCCTATGCAACGTTCAAGGTTAGTGTCTGGTCCTCCTGACCAAGTTTCCTTATTATCACCCAGCTATGTGCTGATGGACACTCATTGACCAAACTGTTCTCTAGTGCCTGTCCCAGAGCCTTTACATGGACGATGGTCTAATTGCCTAAAGAGACTTTACCACACAGAGACACTTACCCAGTTCTTCCTAAAGCATTTTCCATGATTGTGTGATTTTCAGAAGTTTATTATTGCACTTCAGTGGTCAAAAGTCTATTTTCTTGTTAGAGTCTTATATATATTTCCTACCTCTGAGTAAGTGGAAAAGTCATTTAGATAGTCTCAGAGTAAAGTGTGTCTTTTGAAAAAGTATTTCTTCTCACAGTGTATATTTTTATGTCAAAGTCAGACAGTTTCCTCCTCCTCTGAGTAAGAAGTCAGTACGTATCTATAGCCTCAGAGAAAGTCTGTTTTCTAAAGAGTGTATTTCCTAAAGGGTTTTCTATTTTGCCTCACTTGTATTATTGTGTCATCCATTGAAAAGATTATTTGAGCCAGTGTTCTTCAAGACCTCATAGTGTTTGTTGTCCTCTGTTTCCCTTCCTTGTGTCTCCATTTTTTGTTTATCCTTGTCTTGTCCCAACACAGTAGTTGCTGCACATAGTCCCACTCCACACTTACACTTGTCCATACATACTGCACCTTGGATACCTTTTCGTGTGCAAGGCCTCTTGAGCAATTGAGTTGTATGACTGTTTGGTGTGTACGGAAGCTTCCAGATGTATGCTTGCTTTTGTTATTTTATTCTTTTCTCTTCCAGGTGTCCAAGTCACTTCACACAGACACCCAAGGCAGTACACAGGTCTTCACGCTTCTCCTTCCAGTAGGGTAACGTATTTAATTGAAAACCTACTGTCAAACTGACTGGAATATTGAGGGTCACCCGCCAGCAGTTAAGTAGTCCTGACTTCCATGTCAGATGGTCCATGTGCTAACTACCTGTAACCAGAGTACGTTAGGCACCCCTAGGTGAAGTCCTACCACTAGGGGATTTATTTCTCTTCATATTTTCTCTTGTCACCTGTGCCTTGAGCGTGGGAAACACACTCCTACATACTCACTCACACTAACATTCCTTCCTCTTGTCTTGTTGTCCTGGTCCTCTGTTCATTCGGCCACATCTACCTCAGCTTGTGGTTCGCCGAGGTCGGCTCATTTCTAGTAGGGAGGAATGCAGTGTCCCAGAACAGCCCCTCTTGTTCACACTTGTATTATAACCAGTTCTGTTCTGGAAAGCTATGGTCCACTGCAAACTGCGTGTATTGCGTCACCCCTGCAGTATTCAGGTCTGCTAGTCCATTCATTTATTGCATGTATATTCAGTTATCAGTGCCTAATGGTATTATGTCCCCCCCCCCCAGTGTTCAAGGATGGTACTTCTCATGTATATTTCTCTGTATATGCCTAATGGTGTGATGATGCAATGGCTGGATGTCACGTGACTGTGCCCCTGCTTCCATGGTAACTCCAATGGTCATCGAGCTTTGTCTGGGGTTACCATGTGACGTCCTTTTCTACCTCAGTCTATTCCCTACCACAGAGGGGATAGGTTGTGTGTTTGTCCTCTCTCCCTGCTAAGAGAGAGGCCTGCGTGTGCTCTGCTGCTCCAGTCCACTGGCTGTGTTCCTGTCTCAAGTCTCAAGATTCTCATCTGGGTGTCGATTCTTCAGTCATTCTTCAGTTCCTCTCATCATCATCTTCTCAAATCATCAACAGCAAGTATTTCATTCATGTCTCATTCCACCCAGCATCTTATCCTCAGTATCACTACTACTCCCATCATTGAGCACGCTACTCTCACAGCCTATTGCAGCATCACCCATTACTCTGCCTTATACCCGGTTGCATCCGGAGAGACTGTTACTACTAGTTACCACCGTTACAATAAATATACAACTACCGTTGTTTCTGAACCCTGGCATTGGTGTGATAATTGGTGCCCTGACTAAGGACAACGAGGAATCGCATGCCCAGTATTCCCGCAGGGTCAGGAGCCCGGTTTCCAGCTGTATCACCCTCGTGCCTACACCGTGACAACCCTCTAGCTAGCAGCTGCCCCGGTTCCTGCCTGTTAGCACCATCTACACTGCGGAGTGGCCCCTAGGGCGTCGCAGTCATGGAGCTTGTTGTCCAGGGGTCATGGAGCTTTTTGTGTAGGGGTTATGGTCGCACCACAGACAGAGATGGAGATGTCAGGTGGGGGGGCGGTTAGCAGAGGGAGGGAAGACAAGAAGCTCAGTCTTAGCAAGGTTTAGTTTTAGGAATAGGGAGGACATAGTATTAGGGCCCTATTCCACCGGACGTTTATCGTTTGCATAATCGTTAACGATTAACGATCTCAAACGACCCCTATTGCGAAAGACTTGAAAACGTTTACTCATTTCCATGGAACGATAATCATTACTTATGACTGTAATTGCGATAGTTTTTCTTCGCTATTTATTCGCTATTGCGTTCGTATCTATTGTGAACGACCGAACAACGTCTTATTCAATGCGAACGATTTGCGAACGTTTTGCGAACGAGCAACGATAGAAATAGGTACAGGTCTTATAAAGCGATCAATGATTTCTCGTTCGGTCGTTAATCGTTAACTGCATTTCAAACGAATGATTATCGTTTAGATTCGAACGATTTAACGATAATCTGAACGATAATTGTCCGGTGGAATAGGGCCCTTAGATACGGCAGACAGAAAGTTACTGGTGTTCTGTAGGAGAGCGGGGGTGATATCACGGGAGGAGGTATACAGCAGGGGGTGATATCACGGGAGGAGGTATACAGCTGGGTATCATCAGCATAGAGATGGTACTGAAAACCAAACATGATGATTTGTCCGATGGGTAAAATGTAAAGTGAGAAAAGGAGAGAGAGAGAGAGAGAGAGAGAGAGAGAGGACCCAGGACTGATCCATGAGGAACCCCGACTGTAAGGGGAAGCGAAGATGAGGTGGAGCCAGAAAGTAATACGCTAAAGGAGCGGTCAGAGAGATAGGAGGAAAACCAGGAGAGATAGAGGGGAGCATGGAGAGGAGGAGCTGGGGGGCTACAGTGTCACATACAGATAGAGCGGAGCATGGAGAGGAGGAGCTGGGGGGCTACAGTGTCACATACTACAGATAGAGCGGAGCATGGAGAGGAGGAGCTGGGGGGCTACAGTGTCACATACTACAGATAGAGCGGAGCATGGAGAGGAGGAGCTGGGGGGCTACAGTGTCACATACAGAGAGGGGAGCATGGAGAGGAGGAGCTGGGGGGCTACAGTGTCACATACAGATAGAGCGGAGCATGGAGAGGAGGAGATGGGGGGCTACAGTGTCACATACAGATAGAGCGGAGCATAGAGAGGAGGAGCTGGGGGGCTACAGTGTCACATACAGATAGAGCGGAGCATGGAGAGGGGGAGCTGGGGGGCTACAGTGTCACATACAGATAGAGCGGAGCATGGAGAGGAGGAGCTGGGGGGGCTACAGTGTCACATACAGATAGAGCGGAGCATGGAGAGGAGGAGCTGGGGGGCTACAGTGTCACATACAGATAGAGCGGAGCATGGAGAGGAGGAGCTGGGGGGCTACAGTGTCACATACTACAGATAGAGCGGAGCATAGAGAGGAGGAGCTGGGGGGCTACAGTGTCACATACAGATAGAGGGGAGCATGGAGAGGAGGAGCTGGGGGGCTACAGTGTCACATACTACAGATAGAGCGGAGCATGGAGAGGAGGGGCTGGGGGGCTACAGTGTCACATACTACAGATAGAGCGGAGCATGGAGAGGAGGAGCTGGGGGGCTGCAGTGTCACATACAGATAGAGCGGAGCATGGAGAGGAGGAGCTGGGGGGCTACAGTGTCACATACTACAGATAGAGCGGAGCATGGAGAGGAGGAGCTGGGGGGCTACAGTGTCACATACAGATAGAGCGGAGCATGGAGAGGAGGAGCTGGGGGGCTACAGTGTCACATACTACAGATAGAGCGGAGCATGGAGAGGAGGAGCTGGGGGGCTACAGTGTCACATACAGATAGAGCGGAGCATGGAGAGGAGGAGCTGGGGGGCTACAGTGTCACATACTACAGATAGAGCGGAGCATGGAGAGGAGGAGCTGGGGGGCTACAGTGTCACATACAGATAGAGCGGAGCATGGAGAGGAGGAGCTGGGGGGCTACAGTGTCACATACTACAGATAGAGCGGAGCATGGAGAGGAGGAGCTGGGGGGCTACAGTGTCACATACAGATAGAGCGGAGCATGGAGAGGAGGAGCTGGGGGGCTACAGTGTCACATACTACAGACAGAGCGGAGCATGGAGAGGAGGAGCTGGGGGCTACAGTGTCACATACTACAGATAGAGCGGAGCATGGAGAGGAGGAGCTGGGGGGCTACAGTGTCACATACAGATAGAACGGAGCATGGAGAGGAGGAGCTGGGGGGGCTACAGTGTCACATACTACAGATAGAGCGGAGCATGGAGAGGAGGAGCTGGGGGGCTACAGTGTCACATACAGATAGAGCGGAGCATGGAGAGGAGGAGCTGGGGGGCTACAGTGTCACATACTACAGACAGAGAGGAGCATGGAGAGGAGGAGCTGGGGGGCTACAGTGTCACATACTACAGATAGAGCGGAGCATGGAGAAGAGGAGCTAGGGGGCTACAGTGTCACATACAGATAGAGCGGAGCATGGAGAGGAGGAGCTGGGGGGCTACAGTGTCACATACAGATAGAGCGGAGCATGGAGAGGAGGAGCTGGGGGGCTACAGTGTCACATACTACAGATAGAGCGGAGCATGGAGAGGAGGAGCTGGGGGGCTACAGTGTCACATACTACAGATAGAGCGGAGCATGGAGAGGAGGAGCTGGGGGGCTACAGTGTCACATACAGATAGAGCGGAGCATGGAGAGGGGGAGCTAGGGGGCTACAGTGTCACATACAGATAGAGCGGAGTATGGAGAGGAGGAGCTGGGGGGCTACAGTGTCACATACTACAGATAGAGCGGAGCATGGAGAGGAGGAGCTGGGGGGCTACAACATCACATATAGATAGAGCGGAGCATGGAGAGGGGGAGCTGGGGGGCTACAGTGTCACATACAGATAGAGCGGAGCATGGAGAGGGGGAGCTGGGGGGCTACAGTGTCACATACTACAGATAGAGCGGAGCATGGAGAGGAGGAGCTGGGGGGCTACAGTGTCACATACAGATAGAGCGGAGTATGGAGAGGAGGAGCTGGGGGGCTACAACATCACATATAGATAGAGCGGAGCATGGAGAGGGGGAGCTGGGGGGCTACAGTGTCACATACAGATAGAGCGGAGCATGGAGAGGGGGAGCTGGGGGGCTACAGTGTCACATACTACAGATAGAGCGGAGCATGGAGAGGAGGAGCTGGGGGGCTACAGTGTCACATACAGATAGAGCGGAGCATGGAGAGGGGGAGCTGGGGGGCTACAGTGTCACATACAGATAGAGCGGAGCATGGAGAGGGGGAGCTGGGGGGGCTACAGTGTCACATACAGATAGAGCGGAGCATGGAGAGGAGGAGCTGGGGGGCTACAGTGTCACATACTACAGATAGAGCGGAGCATGGAGAAGAGGAGCTGGGGGGCTACAGTGTCACATACTACAGATAGAGCGGAGCATGGAGAAGAGGAGCTGGGGGGCTACAGTGTCACATACAGATAGAGCGGAGCATGGAGAGGAAGAGCTGGGGGGCTACAGTGTCACATACTACAGATAGAGCGGAGCATGGAGAGGAGGAGCTGGGGGGCTACAGTGTCACATACAGATAGAGCGGAGCATGGAGAGGAGGAGCTGGGGGGCTACAGTGTCACATACTACAGACAGAGCGGAGCATGGAGAGGAGGAGCTGGGGGGCTACAGTGTCACATACTACAGATAGAGCGGAGCATGGAGAGGAGGAGCTGGGGGGCTACAGTGTCACATACAGATAGAGCGGAGCATGGAGAGGAGGAGCTGGGGGGCTACAGTGTCACATACAGATAGAGCGGAGCATGGAGAGGGGGAGCTGGGGGGCTACAGTGTCACATACAGATAGAGCGGAGCATGGAGGGGAGGAGCTGGGGGCTACAGTGTCACATACAGATAGAGCGGAGCATGGAGAGGAGGAGCTGGGGGCTACAGTGTCACATACAGATAGAGCGGAGCATGGAGAGGAGGAGCTGGGGGGCTACAGTGTCACATACTACAGATAGAGCGGAGCATAGAGAGGAGGAGCTGGGGGGCTACAGTGTCACATACAGATAGAGCGGAGCATGGAGGGGAGGAGCTGGGGGCTACAGTGTCACATACAGATAGAGCGGAGCATGGAGAGGAGGAGCTGGGGGGCTACAGTGTCACATACTACAGATAGAGCGGAGCATGGAGAGGGGGAGCTGGGGGGCTACAGTGTCACATACTACAGATAGAGCGGAGCATGGAGAGGAGGAGCTGGGGGGCTACAGTGTCACATACAGATAGAGCGGAGCATGGAGAGGAGGAGCTGGGGGGCTACAGTGTCACATACAGATAGAGCGGAGCATGGAGAGGAGGAGATGGGGGGCTACAGTGTCACATACTACAGATAGAGCGGAGCATGGAGAGGAGGAGCTGGGGGGCTACAGTGTCACATACTACAGATAGAGCGGAGCATGGAGAGGAGGAGCTGGGGGGCTACAGTGTCACATACAGATAGAGCGGAGCATGGAGAGGAGGAGCTGGGGGGCTACAGTGTCACATACTACAGATAGAGCGGAGCATGGAGAGGAGGAGCTGGGGGCTACAGTGTCACATACTACAGACAGAGCGGAGCATGGAGAGGAGGAGCTGGGGGGCTACAGTGTCACATACTACAGATAGATCCAGGAGAATGAGCAGACAATGGTCACCATTAGATTTGGCGGAGAGGAGATCATTAGAGACGTTAGTCAGGGCAGTTTCTGTAGAGCGGTGAGAATGGAAACCAGACTGAAGGGGTCAAGTAGAGAGTATTTAGAGAGGTAGCGGGTTAGGCGGGAATAGACCAGACGTTCCAAGAGTTTAGAGATAAAAGGGAGATTAGAGACAGGTGGATAGTTGGCAGCACAGGACGGGTACAGGGAGGGTTTATTCAGTAATGGAGAGATAATGGAGTGTTTGAAAGTCGAGGGGAAGACGCCAGAGGAGAAGGAGAGGGGGAAGATTTTAGTAAGGTAAGTAGTGGCAACAGGAGAGAGAGACTGGACAAGGTGTGAGGGAATAGGGTCACTAGGGCAGGTGGTGGGCGAGAGGAGAGGAGTCTGGAGACTTCCTCCTCTGTCACTGGCTCAAAGGCTGAGAGGGATGAGGAGGAACAGTGAGAGGGAAGAGGAGGAACAGTGAGAGGGATGAGGATGAACAGTGAGAGGGATGAGGAGGAACAGTGAGAGGGAAGAGGAGGAACAGTGAGAGGGAAGAGGAGGAACAGTGAGAGGGAATAGGAGGAACAGTGAGAGGGAAGAGGAGGAACAGTGAGAGGGAAGAGGAGGAACAGTGAGAGGGAATAGGAGGAACAGTGAGAGGGAAGAGGAGGAACAGTGAGAGGGAATAGGAGGAACAGTGAGAGGGAAGAGGAGGAACAGTGAGAGGGAATAGGAAGAACAGTAAGAGGGAATAGGATTACTTGACTTTGGTATTGTAGAGCCCAGTCAGCCCGGGCACCACCCCACCAAAGACCTGTATCCCCCTGTGCGATGTCCTGGCCCCTAGGGGCCACTCCGCAGTATAGATGGTGCTAACAGGCAGGAACCGGGGCAGCTGTAGGGCATAGGGTTGTCACGGTGTAGGCACGAGGGTGATACAGCTGGAAACCGGGCTCCTGACCCTGCGGGAATACTGGGCATACGATTCTTCGTTGTCCTTAGTCAGGGCACCAATTATCACACTAATGCCAAGGTTCAGAAACAACGGTAGTTGTATATTTATTGTAACGGTGGTAACTAGTAGCAACAGTCTCTCCGGATACAACCGGGAATAAGACAGAGTAATGGGTGATGCTGCAATAGGCTGTGAGAGTAGCGTGCTGAATGATGGGAGTAGTAGTGATACTGAGGATAAGATGCTGGGTGGAATGAGACTTGAATGAAATACTTGCTGTTGATGGTTAGAGAAGATGATGAGAGGAATGACTGAAGAATCGACACCCAGATGAGAATCTTGAGACTTGAGACACGAACACAGCCAGTGGACTGGAGCAGCAGAGCACACGCAGGCCTCTCTTTTAGCAGGGAGAGAGGACAGACACACTTGTCTCCCTGAAGGTGGAGGACAAGACTACGACTGAACAGGAACAGCAGAGCAACACACCCTATCCCCTCTGGGGTAGGAGATAGACTGAGGTAGCACAGGAAGTCACATGGTATCCCCCAGCCAAAGCTCGATGGCCATTGGGGGTACCATGGAAACAGGGGCAGTCACGTGACATCCAGCCATTGCATCATCACACCATTAGGCATATACAGTGAAATATACCTGAGAAGTATCATACTTGAACACTGTGGTGGCGACATAATACCATTAGGCACTGATAACTGAATATACATACAATAAATGAATGGAATAGCAGACCTGAATACTGCAGGGGGGTGACACAATACACGCAGTTTGCAGTGGACCATAGCTTTCCAGAACAGAACTGGTTATAATAAAAGTGTGAGAATAAGAGGGCCTGTTCTGGGACACTGCATACCTCCCTACTAGAAATTAGCCGACCTCGGCGAACCACAAGTTGAGGTAGATGTGGCCGAATGAACATAAAGGACCAAGACAACAAGACAAGAGGAAGGAATGTGAGTGTAAATGAGTACAAAGGTGTGTGTTTCCCACGCTCAAGGCACAGGTGACAAAGTGACAAGAGAGAAAACCCTGGTGGCAGGACTTCACCTAGGGGTGCCTAACGTACTCTGGTTACAGGTAGTTACATGGAAGTCAGGACTACTCAACTGCTGGTGGGCAACCCTCAATATTCCAGACAGTTTGGACAGTAGGTTTCCAATGAAATTCGTTAGCCTACTGGAGAGAAAACTGTGAAGACCTGTGTACTGCCTTGGGTGTCTGTGTGAAGTGTCTTGGACACCTGAAAGACAAAAGAACAAAATAATAAAAGCAAACATACATGGGGAGCTCCCTTTCATACCAGTCAATCATACAATGCAATTACTCAATAGGCCAGACACACTAAAAGGTATCCAAGGTGCAATGTGTATGGACAAATGTGTATGTGGAGGAGGACTATGTGTAGCAACTACTGTGTTGGGACAAGACAGAGGTGAACAGACACTGGAAACAAAAGGAAGGGAAATACAAAAGACAACAAAAAGTGCGAGGTCTGGAAAAAAAATTGGCTCAATATCTGGAGAAATCTGGTGAAAAACTTGCTTGACTACTCTTTCCAGTTACAAATATAGTGGAAGCAATAATACTATGTATGGAGAAAATAGAAGATCCTTCTGAAAAATACACCTTTAGAAAATACACTTTTAGAAAATAGACTTTCTCTGAGGCTATAGATATGTAGACTGACTTCTTTACTCAGAGGAGGAGGAAAAATATCTGACTTTGACATGAAAATATACTCTGTGAGAAGAAATACCTTTTCAAAAGACACACTTTACTCTGAGACTATCTAAATGACTTTTCTACTTACTCAGAGGAAGGAAATATATATAAGACTCTGATATGAAAATAACCTTTTAGCTACTGAAGTGCAATAATGAAATACAATAATAAATCTCTGACAATCACACAATCATGAAAAGTGCTTTAGGAAGAACTGGGTAAGTGTCTCTGTGTGGTAGAGTCTCTTTTAGGCAATTGAAACCATCGTCCATGTAAAGGCTCTGGGACAGGCACTAGAGAACAGTTTGGTCAATGTGAGTGTCCATCAGCACATAGCTGGTTAGTACAGGGAGCTTGGTCAGGAGGACCAGGTGCGAACCTTAAACGTTGCAAACTTCACACTGCAAACAAAACTGAAAAGGAAAACAGTTCAAGCCTCATGGGCTCAGTTCCAACCTGGAGCCTAATAGGAGGCAGAGAGGCCCCCAGCAGACTTATTCTGCTTCTGCCACGGGTAGCGGAAGCAGGGAGGCCCTGGAGCAGAAGTATCGCTAGAGGTAGTAGTGACCACTATACTAGGGGTGACGGTGGTGATGGGGGAAATAATGGGAGCCACATGGTATGTGACTGTAGTGGTTGAACAGGCGGCTTTAGCCACAGCAGTGGGAGCAGTGGAGGTGGCTTCAGTAGTAGTGGAATCCGCAGCTCTGGAGGTAGCTTTTAGAGAGCCTAGAGGCTTAAAGTCTTGCCAGTCCTAATCCCAATCATCCGAAGGAATTGGCAGAAAAGGCCTCTGTACAGCCTTCTTAGGCCTGGTAACAGCAGCCGCCCAGGGACCTTTCGGGGACCCCACAAGAGTATACTCCACAATCTCCCCGGGGGTGAGGTTATTCAGATAACCCGGCTGATATTCTCTCATGACAGCCCGGCGGTTAACCAGTACGAGGAGACCGTGTAGGAGTCCATCACCAAGTAAGGGAGGCGTCTCGGGCCCTGGTAGTCACCAGGGGCTCGTAAAACAGGAAGCCTCGAGGTTTCTTCCCCCGCTAGGGACAGGGATAGGGGGCCCCGGGGCCTCACTACTCACACTCAGGTCGCAGTCTGGTGAAGTGGATCCTCCGGTGGAGAAGGCCAGGACGGATTCACTAGAACGGCCGGGACCCAAGGAGAGACTCCTTGGCCCGGTCAGTACGGAGCGGAGTGGAGGTCCGGGTGGAACCTGCATCCTCTGACTCTGAGGAGCCCCAGCTGGAGTCACTGCCCGGAGGGAGCGGTGCTAGGAAACAGACCGGGTCCAGCTCTGGTAGGTATTCGGGCCACTCGGGCACTACTGGAGCAGCGACAGCAGAGATGCACTCCTCGGGGGTCGCCATCTTGTCACGCTCTGGTGCGGCCTTGAGGACCTGGGAGGAGGCGGAGCGCAGGGGCTGAAGTTCCGGCCCTGTAGTCTGCCCGGCAACAGTGACGTCATCTGGCACAGGCAGACAATCACGAGCAGTCAATGCAAAGTCTATGGCGCCGGGCGATTCCCGCGCTTTGGCAGCAAGGTGGTTAACCCCCTTCTCTCCGGGGTATGGCGCAGTTAGAAACTGAAGAAGATGGTGGCCATCTTGTGTACCGTCTAGGGCCCTGAGCGCTTCGATTATCCCCATGGTGATACGGCAAAGTCTTTTGGGGGATTGTAGTGCTCCTCTGGGGAATAGTTGGAGCGGGCACAACGCAGTTTGTATCCTATTCGTGACGCCAAAAATGTGATGCCCTGGCCCCTAGGGGCCACTTCGCAGTGTAGATGGTGCTAACAGGCAGGAACCGGGGCAGCTGTAGGGCATAAGGTTTGTCACGGTGAAGGCACGAGGGTGATACAGCTGGAAACCGGGCTCCTGACCATGCGGGGATACTGGGCATGCGATTCTTCGTTGTCCTTAGTCAGGGCACCAATTATCACACCAATGCCAGGGTTCAGAAACAACGGTAGTTGTATATTTATTGTAACGGTGGTAACTAGTAGCAACAGTCTCTCCGGATGCAACCGGGAATAAGACAAACTTGGATAAGGCAGAGTAATGGGTGATGCTGCAATAGGCTGTGAGAGTAGCGTGCTGAATGATGGGAGTAGTAGTGATACTGAGGATAAGATGCTGGGTGGAATCAGACTTGAATGAAATACTTGCTGTTGATGATTAGAGAAGATGATGAGAGGAACGACTGAAGAATCGACACCCAGATGAGAATCTTGAGACTTGAGACACGAACACAGCCAGTGGACTGGAGCAGCAGAGCACACGCAGGTCTCTCTCTTAGCAGGGAGAGAGGACAGACACACTTGTCTCCCTGAAGGTAGAGGACAAGACTACGACTGAACAGGAACAGCAGAGCAACACACCCTATCCCCTCTGGGGTAGGAGATAGACTGAGGTAGCACAGGAAGTCACATGGTATCCCCCAGCCAAAGCTCGATGGCCATTGGGGGTACCATGGAAACAGGGGCAGTCACGTGACATCCAGCCATTGCATCATCACACCATTAGGCATATACAGTGAAATATACATGAGAAGTACCATACTTGAACACTGTGGGGGCAACATAATACCATTAGGGACTGATAACTGAATATACATACAATAAATGAATGGAATAGCAGACCTGAATACTGCAGGGGGGTGACACAATACACGCAGTTTGCAGTGGACCATAGCTTTCCAGAACAGAACTGGTTATAATAAAAGTGTGAGAATAAGAGGGCCTGTTCTGGGACACTGCACCTGAACCTCCTTTTTCACCCCCCCCCCCTTACATCCCACTCTAGTAAATAAACGTAGAGTCACCGTTTGGAAAAAATTATGGCCACAGCAGCCAATATTTATTAACAAACAATGAATAATTGAATAAAATTGCAATAAAAGTTTATTAATTTACTAACTAAAACTTTTAGAGGAGGTCCTTGAAGCTACACAAGGTCTGACGCCCACTTAACTAACCGTGGTAGTTTTTTATCTTGTTATTGCCTCCAGTTGCCCAGCCTAACTCGGAGACACCATCCACCTGTGGCAATCATGCCACCCATTGCTTTCTGGTGCTACACCCCAGTGAGTGCCCAAAATTTGCGCCAGACCACCAGAACTGATTATGACTATTGAGGAGGAGGGTCATACCCCACGGTGATCCCCCCGTCCCCCCACCAATTTGACTTCCAACCACAAGGACCTCCCCTGCCACTACGAGCTGACCTTGACCACCTCAAGTCTGCGAGGCCCCCCCACAGCCGCAAAGCTCTCTCAATACCCCCTTGAATTGCCAAGGCCCACATATCAGTACCGATTGCGTTCAAATGCACGCCATCCCTCAACCAAAACTCCTCCTGCCCTCCTTCCAACTCACAATGCCGCACTGACACCCCCCCCCATTGCGCACCACAAAACCCGAAACGGTCCTGTTGACTTTTATCCAAGCTTTATTAAGCTTGGCCACGGACCACATGAACCTCGGCACCATCTCCGACCAGACCACTATCATGTTCGGGAAACGCAACCACAGCTGGAACAAATCGTTGCGAATGTCCCTGACCAGCTAAAATATCCGGAGCCCTATCTAGCCCCACAAAGCGCTGAAACTCGCATAACACCCTGCTCCACACCAGCCCGCTAAACCCCAACCACCGAACAATCACTACCTCCCTCTTGAAGCCGAGCTGTCTGCCATTAGGGCGCACGTCCGCCCTATGCGCACCTCGGACCACATAGGAGTGATCCATACTAGGCAAGGGGCTGCTCCTGAAATGACACACGACAAACATTCACCACACTAGTAAATATTAAAAAGCTCAGTAACAACCCCAGCCACACAACCCCCTCCCCCTCAGTCACCCCCGAAACTCACACCTATTGGGGCCTAACATAAGATTTATAACGAGATGATTCCCACCTCCCTATCTGCTTCAGTAAATCCGCCCCCAAACCCCAACCAGCTGCCTCAGTAGCCGCCCCAATCCGAAAGGAATGTGGCGCAAACCGAGATCAGTCCAGACCAATAGCCTCCAAACAACGGCGGAAAACTGCCGTAAATTGGTATCTGGACAAAAACGACCCATCCACATGGCGTGATAACTCGCCCGAAACAAATGGGCTAAGCTTCAGAAAGCCATCCATACACCGGACAGGACACACATCTGAACCCGACACCGACCCAAGTACTACTCGTTTACCCCGTCCCTCCTGATCTGTCTTTGCCCGTCTAATCCAGAATTCCACCCTGTCCTGTGACAACCGCACTTCTTCCCTCAGCAACCCCCCCACTTTTGTACCACTAGGAGCCACTAACTCCCCAATCCGCATGGCCCCAAAGAAAGCCAGGGAAAAAGCTAACCTAAATAACACCGCCTCGTAACTGATAACTGATAACCGACTGGCCTACGCGTATCCCTCTGCACCCAACCTCGTCTAAAACCCTTACCCGCTTGCCCTATCACAAAATCCTTCGTAATATCCGGCAGCCTGTGAACCTTGAACCCAAAAGCTAAACCCGCTAAAATTCTATTCAACTTGGCCACGACCAGCCCTTATCTGACATATCCCCCACCCAGCAAAACAGTGCTACGCGCTGTCCTTCCTCAGATCCAACCCCCTCCCCCCCAAACCAGCACACCATTCAGACCACAAATGCCAAGCTGACTCGTAGGAGTCCCACGTACCAGCGGCCAAGGAACCCCAGATCAACTGCTCTGCCGCTCACAGTCCAGGTCCCACAGATGCTCCGGACACTCCAGGCCCTTCTCCTTCACCTCCGGTGCCAGCTGTCGCAACTGGTCGAACTGCGAGCGAGAAAGAGAATCAGCAATTGAATTCAGGACTCCTGGCACATACCACGCTACCACTCACGAATTCAACTCCAAGCATTCCAAGACCAAACACCGTAGCAACCTGACCACCGGAGGAGACGAAGCTGTTAAGCTGTTAATGGCCATCACCACCCCCATGTTGTCACAAT
This sequence comes from Dendropsophus ebraccatus, assembly GCF_027789765.1. Classification (NCBI taxonomy): domain Eukaryota; kingdom Metazoa; phylum Chordata; class Amphibia; order Anura; family Hylidae; genus Dendropsophus; species Dendropsophus ebraccatus. The sequence continues at coordinate 93,288,528 of NC_091465.1, read as the reverse complement.
GAAAACGTACTTTACAATTCCTGAACTCCCACCCTCCCCCCACAAGAACACTGAAACCACTATCGGGAAAAGCTCCAGAAAGGCCAAATTCCTCAGCAATCCCCTCCCCTTCCAAGATGTCGGCCAACGCTCCGCACACCATTCGCCCTGGCAGTAGGCCCCAAACCCCCCACTACCAGCTGCATCTGTGAATAGATCAAAATCGTCATTTCCATCACCTCCCTTAACATCAATGACCTACCATTGTACTGTTCCAAAAAGCTCCCCCACACCTCCAAATCCTCCCTATGGTCACGGGTTAACCGAACAAAATGATGAGGGGCCCGGATGCCGGATGTTGCGGCGGCCAACCTCCTGCAGAAGATCCGCCCCATTGGGATCATTCGGCAGGCATCCATATAGCAAAAAAAGACGCCTTTTCCCCTATAACGCTCGCCAAAATGGCAAACGCTTGGAGCCAATTGTTAAAAGTCTGGGGAATCAAACGCCATCTCCGTTTTTCCTCATCCTCTTTCTTGCTATTGTCCTTCTTTGTCTTATCCAAATTAAATTTTTTCAATGGAAGGAGCGAGAATATCTCTACATATTCGTCCTTCCATATCTTTTCTCTCACTTCCTTTTTTAAATGGTAACCCAAGGGACCCTCGAAACAAACATACACCTCCCCCCGGGCCCTGTCGTCCAATCTGACCTGATCTGCCTCTTTCTCCTTCTCCGTCTGCACCGAGACCGTAACTCCACCCTGCCCCATTGATGCAATACCTTGCCCTCCCATGATTGTACTCTCAACGCGGGTACCAACAGAACCCGACTGTTGTTGCACCCACGCATTTTTTGGGGACCCGCCTCCCCCAAAACCCATTCCAGAATCGCATCGAGCCAGGAGCTGCCTGACACTGCCTAGCAATTCGCTAATGCTGTCCCCCTGTCCGCTCACCCCTAAACCCCCGCCCAATGTGGCCTGTGAACCCCCCATGGGCCTATTCTCACTTTCCTGTGACATTAGTATAGGTGGGAAAGGAAAAGACAAGGACAAACACTCACCGGGCTGCGCGGGTGCTGTGTGCCCACCAGCCAGAAATGGCGAATCCACCTGATGATCCCGGAACTCAGATACCGTGGAGTCATCCATTCCTCTGGGGGGCAATCCTGCGTCATAAGGTGTATAGCTGGAGGGGCGGCCGCGACCAGTGACCACCGCGGGGGCCGGAAGGCTGTCAGCAGCAATATCGAGCAGGCCTGAGGCTGCCACGTCCAGCACCCCACTCGGGACATCTTGGGGCCTAGTGACCACTGACCTAGGCCGGGCTATCTGCTGCCACGCAGCCTCACTGAAGGCCGACTGGATCATCGCCGGGCCTCGCTACCGCATTACCGCTGGTGTGAGGAGAGGAGGAGTGGGCGGGTCCCACCCCCGCGACCGAGGGAGGCCTGCGCCCCACCGAGGAAGAAGCATCACGTCAGGTACTAGAGTCTGTCTTGCTGCGGAGGCCCGCGGTCCGACTGGCTCATCGCTGGACACCGCCGCCATCGGGTTGCACTGGATGTTGAGGGAGCACGGGTAGGCCCCGCCCCCAGGCCGGGGGAGGACCTACGCCGCACCGCTGTACTGGGCCGCCTGTAGGGATTCCTCTCAGGTCGAGCCCTTCTGCTAGACGCAGTAGGCCTTGGGACTCGGCCTGGAGGGTCCCTGGAGGGGCTCCGTGGGCGACGTCCAGTACCGGATCCCGGCGGCTCCGGGCTGAGACGCACCGGAGGTCGGGTTCGCCTGGGGGCACACCGCACGGAAGGCGGAGGAGCGGGCTCACTCGCCGGGGGAGCGGCAGCAAGTAACTCCCGCAGTCTCACCTCCATCCATGACGCATCAGAGGTGCTGGCAGCAGCGCGGAGCTGCTCCAGGAGGTCCGCAACTCTGGTCATCCTGGTGAGGTGAGGAGTTCGCTGGCAGCCTGACCGCACTGCTCGCTGTCCTGGCGCCGAATGCTGCCCGCCCGCGCTTACGCCGCCCACGTAAACTCCTCCCCCTTTACAGCCTACGTGCAGGACCGCCTACAAACCCAGTCATGCGGCTCCTGCGGCTCTGTTCCTGCCCTCCTATTACCTGGGGACTGGGAGATGATCTCCTAGCGGATTGTGTCTGTGTAGTAGGATGCTAGGTCTTCAGCGCAGAGGTTAGTGATGGGTGTGTGAACTCTGGGTGTAAGGAGAGAGTTGAGGGTATCAGAGATGTTATGGGATAGAGAAGAGATGAGAGAGGTGTAGTAGGATTGCTTAGCAGAGTGAGGAGCAGAGTAGTAGCTTCTAAGGACGGACTTATAATGGAGAAGGTCGGCTGTTGTCTTGGATTTCCTCCATAGACGTTCCGCGCACCTAGAACACCGTCTAAGAAAAGGAGTTCTGGATGTGTGCCAGGGTTGTGGCCGTCTGTGTCGGGCTGTTTGGGGTATAGGGGGTGCAAGTTTGTCCAGGGTGGTTTTGAGGGTGTTGTGGTATTGTTTGGCAGCCAAATTAGGACAGGAGAGGGAAGAGGTGGGGGGCAATGATGACTGTACGGTATCTAGCAGTTGTTGGGTGTCTATAGCACGTAAGTTCCTATATGTGAGTGAGGTCGGGGTGTCAAGAGGAGGACGAGAATTTGTTATCATAAAAGAGAGGAAGTTGTGGTCAGAGAGGTCAGTGGTAAAGTTAGTAAAGAGGGAAACTGGGCAGAGTCTGGAGAAGAGCAGGTCCAGGGTATTCCCACCCTTGTGGGTTGGGGAGTCAGAATGCTGGGAGAGGCCAAGGGAGAAGGTTAGAGAGAAACTGAGCGGCTGATGGGGAGATTGGGGTGTTAATTGGGGTGTTAAAAATCGCCCATGATTAGAGCCGGAATATCGGAAGATAGAAAGTAAGGAAGCCAGGTAGAGAAGTGATCAAGAAACTTAGTGGGTGAACCAGGGGGGCGGTAGATGACTGCGACTCTCAGGGAAAATGGACGGAAAAGTCGTACGGTGTCAACTTCAAAAGAGGAGAATGAGGGGGAGGGGACGGGGGGAATGAGAGGGACAGGGAATGAGAGGGAGGGGACGGGGAGAATGAGAGGGAGGGGACAGGGGAATGACCTGGTAAGTGCAGTCTGGGGAGAGAAGTACACCCACTCCCCCACCATGTCTGTTATCAGGTCTAGGGGTATGGGAAAGGTGTAGGCCACCATGGATCAGAGCGGCGGGGGAGGCCGTGTCTGACTTGTAGCCAGGTTTTCCGTAAGAGCCATTTAGTGATGAACATATCATGAACTTGTGTCAGTTTGTTACAGACAGACCGGGCGTTCCAGAGAGCACAGTTACTGGAGATGGGATCCGGCAAGCAATGGATCCTGACCAAGTTATGAGGGTTTCTGTAGGAGGTCGGTGAAGAGAAGCTGATAGTGATAGAGGGACGACCAGGGTTAGGAGAAATGTCTCCTGCTGCAGGAAGGAGGAGAATTGTGAGAGATAGTAGATGTTTTAGTGACTTATGAGGACGGTTTCTGTGCTGCACCTTGGAGAAACAAAGGTGATGGGGGTTCAGGAAGGTAAAGAGTGAGTGTGAACAGTACATGGGTGACGGAAGGAGAGAGCGTGCGCAGTACATAGGTGACGGAAGGAGCGAGCGTGCGCAGTACTTGGATGACGGAAGGAGAGAGCGTGCGCAGTACATGGGTGACGGAAGGAGCGAGCGTGCGCAGTACAGAGGTGACGGAAGGAGCGACGTGCGCAGTACATGGGTGACGGAAGGAGAGAACGTGCGCAGTACATGGGTGACGGAAGGAGAGAGCGTGTGCGCAGTACATGGGTGACGGAAGGAGAGAGCGTGCGCAGTACATGGGTGACGGAAGGAGAGAGCGTGTGCGCAGTACATGGGTGACGGAAGGAGAGAGCGTGCGCGCAGTACATGGGTGACGGAAGGAGAGAGCGTGCGCAGTACATGGGTGACGGAAGGAGCGAGCGTGCGCAGTACATGGGTGACGGAAGGAGCGAGCGTGCGCAGTACATGGGTGACGGAAGGAGCGAGCGTGCGCAGTACATGGGTGACGGAAGGAGAGAGGGGCTGATGTGGACACAGGGGGATAGGTGTGTAGACATAGGATTAGCAGGTATAGAGAGATAAACAGCATGATGAGAGTAGTAAGAATATATTAAGTGGTAGATAGGTCTATGGAATACATGTGCAGTACATGGGTGACGGAAGGAGCGAGCGTGCGCAGTGCATGGGTGACGGAAGGAGCGAGCGTGCGCAGTGCATGGGTGACGGAAGGAGCGAGCGTGCGCAGTGCATGGGTGACGGAAGGAGCGAGCGTGCGCAGTGCATGGGTGACGGAAGGAGCGAGCGTGCGCAGTGCATGGGTGACGGAAGGAGCGAGCGTGCGCAGTGCATGGGTGACGGAAGGAGCGAGCGTGCGCAGTGCATGGGTGACGGAAGGAGCGAGCGTGCGCAGTGCATGGGTGACGGAAGGAGCGAGCGTGCGCAGTGCATGGGTGACGGAAGGAGCGAGCGTGCGCAGTGCATGGGTGACGGAAGGAGCGAGCGTGCGCAGTGCATGGGTGACGGAAGGAGCGAGCGTGCGCAGTGCATGGGTGACGGAAGGAGCGAGCGTGCGCAGTGCATGGGTGACGGAAGGAGCGAGCGTGCGCAGTGCATGGGTGACGGAAGGAGCGAGCGTGCGCAGTGCATGGGTGACGGAAGGAGCGAGCGTGCGCAGTGCATGGGTGACGGAAGGAGCGAGCGTGCGCAGTGCATGGGTGACGGAAGGAGCGAGCGTGCGCAGTGCATGGGTGACGGAAGGAGCGAGCGTGCGCAGTGCATGGGTGACGGAAGGAGCGAGCGTGCGCAGTGCATGGGTGACGGAAGGAGCGAGCGTGCGCAGTACAGAGGTGACGGAAGGAGCGACGTGCACAGTACATGGGTGACGGAAGGAGAGAGCGTGCGCAGTACATGGGTGACGGAAGGAGAGAGCGTGCGCAGTACATGGGTGACGGAAGGAGAGAGGGGCTGATGTGGACAGAGTCCACAGGGGGATGGGTGGGGGATAGGTGTGTAGACATAAGATTAGCAGGTATAGAGAGATAGAAAGCATGATATAAGTGGTTAGTCTATGGTCTATGGTATACAGGTGCAGTACTCACTGGTCTATGGTCTATGGAATACAGGTGCAGTACTCACTGGTTTTTCCTCAGAGGTTTCTTTCTGGTCTCATTCTAAAGTGGTCACTTACGATGGAGCGGACGATGGAGTATTCAGACCAGTGTGCCCACTCTTATAGTTCTATGTCTATGATTAACGGACTCAGAAAGGCTGAAGTCAGGCCCAGGTGTCACTATGGGAGGGGGGATTAGTGGTGAGAGGGCGGCTATCAGAGGGCACAGGGCTACTGGGAGGTTACACACAAGGCCAAATGAGGGGTCATAAACATCAGAGAAGCCATACTAGACACAGAACAGATACAGAACAGCAAAGCAGGATATGATGAGGCCGATAGTAACTCAATGGCTGATATCCCAAATACACAGAGCAGATACAAATGGCAGAGTCTGTTAGGATGGGAGGAGAAGTAGTGCAGTGGCTGACATATTTCCATAAATATCTACAGGATGGGGGTGCAGGGTGTACAGTAATGGGGGGGGGGGGGGTGCAGAGTGTACAGTAATGGGGGGTGCAGGGTGTACAGTAATGGGGGGTGCAGGGTGTACAGTAATGGGGGGTGCAGGGTGCACAGTAATGGGGGGGTACAGGGTGTACAGTAATGGGGGTGCAGAATGTACAGTAATGGGGGGTGCAGGGTGCACAGTAATGGGGGGGGTGCAGAGTGTACAGTAATGGGGGGTGCAGGGTGCACAGTAATGGGGGGTGCAGGGTGCACAGTAATGGGGGGTGCAGGGTGTACAGTAATGGGGGGGGGGTGCAGAGTGTACAGTAATGGGGGGTGCAGGGTGCACAGTAATGGGGGGTGCAGGGTGTACAGTAATGGGGGGTGCAGGGTGTACAGTAATGGAGGGTGCAGGGTGTACAGTAATGGGGGGGTGCAGAGTGTACAGTAATGGGGGTGCAGAATGTACAGTAATGGGGGGTGCAGGGTGCACAGTAATGGGGGGGGGTGCAGAGTGTACAGTAATAGGGGGTGCAGGGTGCACAGTAATGGGGGGTGCAGGGTGCACAGTAATGGGGGGTGCAGGGTGCACAGTAATGGGGGGTGCAGGGTGTACAGTAATGGGGGGTGCAGGGTGCACAGTAATGGGGGGTGCAGGGTGTACAGTAATGGGGGTGCAGGGTGCACAGTAATGGGGGGTGCAGGGTGTACAGTAATGGGGGGTGCAGGGTGCACAGTAATGGGGGGTGCAGGGTGCACAGTAATGGGGGGGTGCAGGGTGCACAGTAATGGGGGTGCAGGGTGCACAGTAATGGGGGGGTGCAGAGTGTACAGTAATGGGGGGTGCAGGGTGCACAGTAATGGGGGTGCAGGGTGTACAGTAATGGGGGTGCAGAGTGTACAGTAATGGGGGTGCAGGGTGCACAGTAATGGGGGGGGTGCACAGTAATGGGGGGGTGCAGGGTGTACAGTAATGGGGGGGTACAGGGTGTACAGTAATGGGGGGGTGCAGGGTGCACAGTAATGGGGGGTGCAGGGTGTACAGTAATGGGGGGTGCAGGGTGTACAGTAATGGGGGGGTACAGGGTGTACAGTAATGGGGGGGTACAGGGTGCACAGTAATGGGGGGTGCAGAGTGTACAGTAATGGGGGTGCAGGGTGTACAGTAATGGGGGGGTGCAGGGTGTACAGTAATGGGGGGGTACAGGGTGTACAGTAATGGGGGGGTGCAGGGTGTACAGTAATGGGGGGTGCAGGGTGCACAGTAATGGGGGGTGCAGGGTGTACAGTAATGGGGGGTGCAGGGTGTACAGTAATGGGGGGGTACAGGGTGTACAGTAATGGGGGGGTACAGGGTGCACAGTAATGGGGGTGCAGGGTGCACAGTAATGGGGGGTGCAGGGTGTACAGTAATGGGGGGTGCAGGGTGTACAGTAATGGGGGGGGTGCAGGGTGCACAGTAATGGGGGTGCAGAGTGTACAGTAATGGGGGGTGCAGGGTGCACAGTAATGGGGGGGGTGCAGGGTGTACAGTAATGGGGGGTGCAGGGTGTACAGTAATGGGGGGTGCAGGGTGTACAGTAATGGGGGGTGCAGGGTGCACAGTAAACGGATCCCCCGCCCCCAGCAGCAGACATGACAGGAGAGCATGATGTGCTCTCCTATCATTGCATCTACTACTCACCTATTCCGCCGCGCTGACTGGCTACAAGCACTCACTGGAAGTAGTCGGGACTACACTGCTAGGAGAAGGCGAACATGTATGCCAGTCAGCACGGCGGAATAGGTGAGTAGTAGATGCAATGATAGGAGAGCACATCATGCTCTCCTGTCATGTCTGCTGCTGGGGGCGGGGGGTTGATCCGTGCCGTGATCTGGACTAGGACATGTCCTATTTTTTTGCAGTGCGGTTCATGTGAATGGCCACATTCACTTCAATGGGCCCTAAAATTGTGCGTGGTTGCGGATCCGCAACAATTTCATGGGACATGTGAATAAGGCCTTAGTGATAGTAAAGTGGTAGTGCAGTGATGTGAGGTGGTACTAGTGTTAGTGGTGATGGTACCAGTAGTTGTGGTACTAGTGTTAGTGGTGCTGGTATTAGTAGTGGTGCAGTGGGTTAAAGGTACTATTGGTGGTGTTGGTGGTAGTGGTATTAGTGGTGGTGGAGTGGTGATGTTAGTGGTGATGGTAATAGTGTTTGTGGTGATGGTACTAGAGTTAGTGGTGGTGGTGGTGATGGTACCAGTGGTAGTGGTGATGGTACTAATGTTAGTGGTGGTGATGATGGTACTAGTGTTAGTGGTGGTGATGATGATGGTACTAGTGTTAGTGGGGGTGGTGATGGTATTAGTAGTGGTGCAGTAGGTTAATGGTACTAGTGGTGGTAGTGTTAGTGGCATTAGTGGTGGTGGAGTAGGTTAATGGTACTAGTGGTGGTAGTGTTAGTGGCATTAGTGGTGGTGGAGTGGTGATGGTACTAGAGTTAGTGGTGATGGTACTAGAGTTAGTGGTGGTGGTGGTGATGGTACCAGTGTTAGTGGTGATGGTACTAATGTTAGTGGTGGTGATGATGGTACTAGTGTTAGTGGGGGTGGTGATGGTATTAGTAGTGGTGCAGTAGGTTAATGGTACTAGTGGTGGTAGTGTTAGTGGCATTAGTGGTGGTGGAGTGGTGATGGTACTAGAGTTAGTGGTGATGGTACTAGAGTTAGTGGTGGTGGTGGTGATGGTACCAGTGTTAGTGGTGATGGTACTAATGTTAGTGGTGGTGATGATGGTACTAGTGTTAGTGGGGGTGGTGATGGTATTAGTAGTGGTGCAGTAGGTTAATGGTACTAGTGGTGGTAGTGTTAGTGGCATTAGTGGTGGTGGAGTGGTGATGGTACCAGTGTTAGTGGTGATGGTACTAATGTTAGTGGTGGTGATGATGGTACTAGTGTTAGTGGGGGTGGTGATGGTATTAGTAGTGGTGCAGTAGGTTAATGGTACTAGTGGTGGTAGTGTTAGTGGCATTAGTGGTGGTGGAGTGGTGATGGTACTAGAGTTAGTGGTGATGGTACTAGAGTTAGTGGTGGTGGTGGTGATGGTACCAGTGTTAGTGGTGATGGTACTAATGTTAGTGGTGGTGATGATGGTACTAGTGTTAGTGGGGGTGGTGATGGTATTAGTAGTGGTGCAGTAGGTTAATGGTACTAGTGGTGGTAGTGTTAGTGGCATTAGTGGTGGTGGAGTGGTGATGGTACCAGTGTTAGTGGTGATGGTACTAATGTTAGTGGTGGTGATGATGGTACTAGTGTTAGTGGGGGTGGTGATGGTATTAGTAGTGGTGCAGTAGGTTAATGGTACTAGTGGTGGTAGTGTTAGTGGCATTAGTGGTGGTGGAGTGGTGATGGTACTAGAGTTAGTGGTGATGGTACCAGTGTTAGTGGTGATGGTACTAGTGTTAGTGGTGATGGTACTAGAGTTAGTGGTGATGGTACTAGAGTTAGTGGTGATGGTACCAGTGTTAGTGGTGATGGTACCAGTGTTAGTGGTGATGGTACCAGTGGTGGTGGTGGTGGTGATAATGGTACTAATGAGGGTATAAAACTTAAAAATAAAAGAGCTTATTTGTTTGTAAATCTTGCTATCTTTGGAGTAATGATGGCAGATGTTCTATGACCACTATTTGAGGTACCAGCTCACTTCTTTGGTTGAAGGAGTATTTCCATTCTGCATTATCTGCTTCCTGGTCACCTCGGGCTGCTGCAAACAGACCGAAGGGGGCTGGGAAGTTGTGATTATGACAAATGGCATGACCCCTTTAAGGACATCATTGGGCAATTTCAGTTTGCTGTCATCTTATGGCAATGGGTTGAGTAACTATTTGTCCATTCCATGTTACAGTAGCCATACACCTTCAATATCTGTGGGCCAAATGTCTGTCCCCTCCAAGTAACTCTCATGGTGACAAAAGTATTGGGCAATGGGGTTCAAGATATTAGATCCTTCTTCCTCCAACATCATTTTTCTTTGGAGACTGGTCACATCCCAATATAGATAACATAGCTGTCACTGCGACCAAACTTAGAGGGGTTGGCTGACTCGGCTCAGACATATGTGGCCTTTAAAGGTGAACTCCAGGTAGAGGTTAAAAAAAATGAAACTTCTGCAGAAGCATAACGCATTACTTTGCTGTCTATCCCAGTTTTGAAACGACCAAAAATCCATTTGTTTGAGGGGTTTTTGCTTTGTATTGTGTTTCTGTCCTTCCTGGTTTAGCATTTCCCAGAATGCAATGCTTTCCCTCATGTGATCATCACAGCCCCCACCCATTACAATCAGTAAAATTAGTGCAGCAGCTGCTTCTGGCCGGTCAGAGATGGTGAATCACTCAGGGGATTGGGGCATCCAGCCCCGCCTCCTGTGACATCACACACTGCCCCCTGTCTGCATCATCAGCAAACACACACAATGTGAGACAGAGGCATGGAAGATTTGTCTCCTAAGGGGGGGGGGGGAGAGCAGAGGGAACAGGAGACAATGTGGATTGGCACAGGGGCCATATTTCTTCACTTCCTGGATTTCTCTCAGCTACCAGTGTGACAGAACCGCACAGATACGGTAATACATTATACAGACATATCTATATAACTGTACAGATACGGTAATACATTGTACAGACACATCTATATAACTGTACAGATACGGTAATACATTGTACAGACACATCTATATAACTGTACAGATACGGTAATACATTGTACAGACACATCTATATAACTGTACAGATACGGTAATACATTGTATAGACACATCTATATAACTGTACAGATACGGTAATGCATTGTATAGACACATCTATATAACTGTACAGATACGGTAATGCATTGTATAGACACATCTATATAACTGTACAGATACGGTAATACATTGTACAGACACATCTATATAACTGTACAGATACGGTAATACATTGTACAGACACATCTATATAACTGTACAGATACGGTAATACATTGTACAGACACATCTATATAACTGTACAGATACGGTAATACATTGTATAGACACATCTATAGAACCGCACAGATACGGTAATACATTGTATAGACACATCTATATAACTGTACAGATACGGTAATACATTGTATAGACACATCTATATAACTGTACAGATACGGTAATACATTGTATACACATCTATATATATAACTGTACAGATACGGTAATACATTGTATAGACACATCTATATCACTTTTAATGTACTTTTAATAGAAAACAAGTTTTTCTTATCTGGAGTTCCCCTTTAAGGATTTCAGCATTCAGATCAGTGAGCCAGCCATTATAACCTGTTAATATTTTCTTACAAATTATTATTTTGTTTTCTTTCCCAAAATTCAGACCAAATCAGAAACCACTGGAATCCTTGAGATGCATTGAAGACAGAAGTAGTTGTGCAGAGATGATTCTGGACTTGCCTAAAGATGACCCTTTTTTACAGCATCGGAAAAACTTTTAGCGAGAGCCTTGTAGGCCTCCATGTCTATTATCTGATATACTGTGGTCCAATTAGGATCTTACTTCATAAGCTGCTACAATGTTACTCAATTAGTTACAAAGAACTCAGGTGATTGATTTCCTGTCCTGTCTGTCATAAAGCACGCCCACACTTTACACATGGCGCTAAGAGAAGCTCAGTACTAGAATAATGTTACTTTCAGTTATGTTGGATACTTTCTATAGAATTAGTCATCTTCAGTTGACCTTCTTGAAGGACTTTGTGCTTTCTATGAAAACTTTGTGTACATGTAAGGGGGATCAATAACTAACAGAATTCTGTCAAGACAACTGCTTGGAGAGCTCAGCAATAAGGAAGCTGTGAGTGATGGACGGGCTTGCATCGTACTGGACCAGGACTTCTTCATTGGCCCGCCGCTAATTGAACTGATTGGATTAAGTGATTGTCAGGGAGATTGTCCCTGGGGTAGTTGCCTGTGTCATATTCATCTAGGGTAAGCCAAGGCCAAAACTCAACCGTTCGCCAGGAGCTGCTTCTTGAAGATTTAGAGTTTGTATAATGTTCAATCCAATCTTTCCATACGACCAATACCCCAGGTTTTTTAATAGGACCATGTTCCTAGAAAACTGTTTCCCAACATCAGGAGATCTTTCCGATTAGTTTAGAGGAGATCGACAGAAATGATTGGCGACAATGAAGACTTCCAGACAGAATCCCTGTGAGCCTCCTTAATGTGCAGGATTTCAGAAACAAGTAGGATCTGGGGCCCATTGGCCATTGTCTATTTGGATCATGGTAGGAAGCAGCGGACGGAGATGTGGAATAGCTCTTGGTTTGCTTGGACATCATCGTTTAGGGTAAAGCTGCGACTGGAGGAGCCAGGACTGTGGCTTTCCTGCTCCTATGTTTGTATAGTGCGCTTATTGTATATTTCATGCAGATATTGGCAGCCGACGACCCCTTGTGCTTCTAGACTATTCTATGATTGTGGACTATTATCAGGATCTCCATATCCCTGAATACATCTATGGGAGCTGAGCTTAAAGTGTCCCTTTTGTTATAACTTTAAATTTAAATCAACAGTAGATGTGAGATAAAGCAAGTTTGCCATAGACATTCGTCATTTTTTTATTTACTTATCATGGAAGACGGCACTTCCTGTGTTTACGATTATTCTCCCTAGATATCAGGGATCAGCTGATTGGCGGGGTCAGAACGCCATCATTGTCTAGTAGATTGGAAATATGTATGGGCTGCAGGTGGTAGCCTTGTGTGTGCACTGGTCATTGGTGGTCCAGTGCTTCGGGGAGCCCATACTTCTTCCGGTGCCCCCCACCCTAGTGACCACCACTGCCCTGCAATCCCCCCTGCTCCTCCTGAGTAATCGACCATACATACGGCCATCTGTCATTGTACATAGGAGCTGGATAAAGGTGTCAGTCCAACACTGAAAGGGACTAGTGAGGTGATTGGAGTCCTCTTGGGAGTCCTGTACTATGGCTGTATGGATGCTCCAATGGCCAATTCCAAACTGCATTTTGGTGCTTTGGCCTCAGGACGGGCGGCGGGAAGCAGAACCAGAAGCCGGGCAGCGGACTGATCTAACGGCCTACTAATCTTGGGCCTAAGGTTTGCGTAACCCCACCAGGTTAGTCTGGTTCACGTTGAAGTAATTCTCCTAGTTATGAAGCATAAAAGAGGTCGACACTCCGGCCTCCTGCAGCCAGATAGGGAGCAGGGATATGCTCAGCGCTGCTGCTATAAGACCAGTCCTTCTACTCCAACAATGGGAAGTAGAAAAGGAAAAACTGCCCTTACAACTTCTTTATTGTCTATGCATGTGCGGACGTTGCTGCACCCAGCTGGTGTCTGCTCTGCCACGTCCGCACATGCATAGAAAATAAAGAAGTTCTCTTCCATGCCGGTGAGGGCAGTTTTTCCTTTTCTACTTCCCATAATTCTCCTACTTATATTGTCCATGCTACACTATATATATGTGGTTCATCTGACCTGTGCAAGTGGCAACTCCTGTGTGTGTGTGTGGGGGGGGGGGGAGGGGGCACGGTATGGGACACTACTGTGTGTGTGTGTGTAGGGGGCTACTGTATGGGACACTACTGTGTGTGGGGTCTACTGTATGGGACACTACTGTGTGTGTGGGGTCTACTGTATGGGACACTACTGTGTGTGTGTGGGGGGGTCTACTGTATGGGACACTACTGTGTGTGTGTGTGGGGTCTACTGTATGGGACACTACTGTGTGTGTGTGTGGGGGGGCTGGCTACTGTATGGGACACTACTGTGTGTGTGTGGGGGGGGCTACTGTATGGGACACTACTGTGTGTGGGGTCTACTGTATGGGACACTACTGTGTGTGTGGGGTCTACTGTATGGGACACTACTGTGTGTGTGGGGGGGGGGTCTACTGTATGGGACACTACTGTGTGTGTGTGTGGGGGGTCTACTGTATGGGACACTACTGTGTGTGTGTGTGGGGGGTCTACTGTATGGGACACTACTGTGTGTGTGTGGGGGGGTCTACTGTATGGGACACTACTGTGTGTGTGTGTGGGGGGCTACTGTATGGGACACTACTGTGTGTGTGTGGGGGGGGTCTACTGTATGGGACACTACTGTGTGTGTGTGTGTGGGGGGCTACTGTATGGGACACTACTGTGTGTGTGTGGGGGGGGTCTACTGTATGGGACACTACTGTGTGTGTGTGGGGGGGTCTACTGTATGGGACACTACTGTGTGTGTGGGGGGCAGTGTATGGGACACTACTGTGTGTGTGTGGGAGGGGGCTACTGTATGGGGCACTACTGTGTGTGTGTGTTTGTGTGGGGTCTACTGTATGGGACACTACTGTGTGTGTGTGGGGGGGGCTGGTTACTGTATGGGACACTACTGTGTGTGTGGGGGGGTACTGTATGGGACACTACTGTGTGTGTGTGTGTGTGTTTGTGTGGGGTCTACTGTATGGGACACTACTGTGTGGGGGGGGGCTACTGTATGGGACACTACTGTGTGTGGGGGGGCTGGCTACTGTATGGGACACTACTGTGTGTGGGGGGGGTCTACTGTATGGGACACTACTTTGTGTGTGTGTGGGGACTGTATGGGACACTACTGTGTGTGTATGTTTGTGTGGGGTCTACTGTATGGGACACTACTGTGTGTGTGTGTGTGTGTGTGTGTGTGTAGGGGGGGTCTACTGTATGGGACACTATTGTGTGTGTGTGGGGTCTACTGTATGGGACACTATTGTGTGTGTGGGGGGGGGCACTGTATGGGACACTACTATGTGTGTGTGTGTGGGGGGGCACTGTATGGGACAATACTGTGTGTGGGGGGTGTACTGTATGGCACACTACTGTGTGTGTGTGTGTGTGTGTGTAGGGGGGGTCTACTGTATGGGACACTATTGTGTGTGTGTGTGGGGGGGCTACTGTATGGGACACTACTATGTGTGTGTGGGGGGTCTACTGTATGGGACACTACTGTGTGTGTGTGTGTGTGTGTGTAGGGGGGGTCTACTGTATGGGACACTATTGTGTGTTTGTGTGGGGTCTACTGTATGGGACACTACTGTGTGTGTAGGGGGTCTACTATATGGTACACTACTGTGTGTGTGTGGGGGTCTACTGTATGGGACACTACTGTGTGTGTGTGGGGGGGACTGTATGGGACACTACTGTGTGTGTGTGGGGTGTACTGTATGGGACACTACTGTGTGTGTTTGTGGGTGGGTACTGTATGGGACACTACTGTGTGTGTGTGGGGGGTGTACTGTATGGGACACTACTGTGTGTGGGGGGGGGGGCTACTGTATGGGACACTACTGTGTGTGGGGGGGAGCTACTGTATGGGACACTACTGTGTGTGTGTGTGGGGGGGCTGGTTGCTGTATGGGACACTACTGTGTGTGGGGGGGGCTGGTTACTGTATGGGACACTACTGTGTGTGTGGGGGGGCTGGTTACTGTATGGGACACTACTGTGTGTGTGGGGGGGGCTGGTTGCTGTATGGGACACTACTGTGTGTGTGGGGGGGGCTGGTTGCTGTATGGGACACTACTGTGTGTGGGGGGGCTGGTTACTGTATGGGACACTACTGTGTGGGGGGGCTGGTTACTGTATGGGACACTACTGTGTGTGTGGGGGGGGCTGGTTGCTGTATGGGACACTACTGTGTGTGGGGGGGCTGGTTACTGTATGGGACACTACTGTGTGGGGGGGGGCTGGTTACTGTATGGGACACTACTGTGTGTGGGGGGGCTGGTTGCTGTATGGGACACTACTGTGTGTGTGTGGGGGGGCTGGTTGCTGTATGGGACACTACTGTGTGTGTGTGTGGGGGGCTGGTTGCTGTATGGGACACTACTGTGTGGGGGGGGCTGGTTACTGTATGGGACACTACTGTGTGGGGGGGGCTGGTTGCTGTATGGGACACTACTGTGTGTGGGGGGGGGCTGGTTACTGTATGGGACACTACTGTGTGTGTGGTGGGGGCTGGTTACTGTATGGGACACTACTGTGTGTGTGTGGGGGGGCTGGTTACTGTATGGGACACTACTGTGTGTGCGGGGGGGCTGGTTACTGTATGGGGCAGTACTGTGTGTGTGTGGGGGGGGGCTGGTTACTGTATGGGGCAGTACTGTGTGTGTGTGTGGGGGGGGGCTGGTTACTGTATGGGGCACTACTGTGTGTGGGGGGGGGGGTGGTTACTGTATGGGGCACTACTGTGTGTGGGGGGGGGGCTGGTTGCTGTATGGGACACTACTGTGTGTGGGGGGGGGCTGGTTACTGTATGGGACACTATTGTGTGGGGAGGGCTGGTTACTGTATGGGACACTACTGTGTGTGGGGGGGGCTGGTTGCTGTATGGGACACTACTGTGTGTGGGGGGGGCTGGTTGCTGTATGGGACACTACTGTGTGGGGGGGGGATGGTTGCTGTATGGGACACTACTGTGTGTGTGTGTGGGGGGGCTGGTTGCTGTATGGGACACTACTGTGTGTGGGGGGGGCTGGTTACTGTATGGGACACTACTGTGTGTGTGGGGGGGCTGGTTACTGTATGGGACACTACTGTGTGGGGGGGGCTGGTTACTGTATGGGACACTACTGTGTGTGGGGGGGCTGGTTGCTGTATGGGACACTACTGTGTGTGTGTGGGGGGGCTGGTTGCTGTATGGGACACTACTGTGTGTGTGTGTGGGGGGCTGGTTGCTGTATGGGACACTACTGTGTGGGGGGGGCTGGTTACTGTATGGGACACTACTGTGTGGGGGGGGGCTGGTTGCTGTATGGGACACTACTGTGTGTGGGGGGGGGGCTGGTTACTGTATGGGACACTACTGTGTGTGTGGTGGGGGCTGGTTACTGTATGGGACACTACTGTGTGTGTGTGGGGGGGCTGGTTACTGTATGGGACACTACTGTGTGTGCGGGGGGGCTGGTTACTGTATGGGGCAGTACTGTGTGTGTGGGGGGGGGGGGGGGGTTACTGTATGGGGCAGTACTGTGTGTGTGTGTGGGGGGGGGGGGGTTACTGTATGGGGCACCACTGTGTGTGGGGGGGGGGCTGGTTACTGTATGGGGCACTACTGTGTGTGGGGGGGGGGCTGGTTGCTGTATGGGACACTACTGTGTGTGGGGGGGGGCTGGTTACTGTATGGGACACTATTGTGTGGGGAGGGCTGGTTACTGTATGGGACACTATTGTGTGGGGGGGGCTGGTTACTGTATGGGGCACTACTGTGTGTGTGGGGGGGCTGGTTACTGTATGGGTCACTACTGTGTGTGTGGGGGGGGGGCTGGTTGCTGTATGGGGCACTACTGTGTGTGTGTGGGGGGGGCTGGTTACTGTATGGGACACTACTGTGTGTGGGGGGGCTGGTTACTGTATGGGACACTACTGTGTGTGTGGGGGGGGCTGGTTGCTGTATGGGACACTACTGTGTGTGGGGGGGCTGGTTGCTGTATGGGACACTACTGTGTGTGTGTGGGGGGGCTGGTTGCTGTATGGGACACTACTGTGTGTGTGTGGGGGGGGCTGGTTGCTGTATGGGACACTACTGTGTGGGGGGGGCTGGTTACTGTATGGGACACTACTGTGTGGGGGGGGCTGGTTGCTGTATGGGACACTAC
Source organism: Dendropsophus ebraccatus (assembly GCF_027789765.1). Lineage (NCBI taxonomy): Eukaryota > Metazoa > Chordata > Amphibia > Anura > Hylidae > Dendropsophus > Dendropsophus ebraccatus. Next base: position 93,271,268 of record NC_091465.1, on the reverse strand, counting down.
TGTGTGTGGGGGGGGGGGTGGTTACTGTATGGGACACTACTGTGTGTGTGGTGGGGGCTGGTTACTGTATGGGACACTACTGTGTGTGTGTGGGGGGGGTGGTTACTGTATGGGACACTACTGTGTGTGCGGGGGGGCTGGTTACTGTATGGGGCAGTACTGTGTGTGTGGGGGGGGGGGGGCTGGTTACTGTATGGGGCAGTACTGTGTGTGTGTGTGGGGGGGGGCTGGTTACTGTATGGGGCACCACTGTGTGTGGGGGGGGGGGTGGTTACTGTATGGGGCACTACTGTGTGTGGGGGGTGGGGGCTGGTTGCTGTATGGGACACTACTGTGTGTGGGGGGGGGCTGGTTACTGTATGGGACACTATTGTGTGGGGGGGGGCTGGTTACTGTATGGGGCACTACTGTGTGTGTGGGGGGGCTGGTTACTGTATGGGTCACTACTGTGTGTGTGGGGGGGGGGGGGGTTGCTGTATGGGACACTACTGTGTGTGTGTGGGGGGGGCTGGTTACTGTATGGGACACTACTGTGTGTGGGGGGGGCTGGTTACTGTATGGGACACTACTGTGTGTGTGGGGGGGGCTGGTTGCTGTATGGGACACTACTGTGTGTGGGGGGGGCTGGTTACTGTATGGGACACTACTGTGTGTGGGGGGGCTGGTTACTGTATGGGACACTACTGTGTGTGGGGGGGGGGGGGCTGGTTGCTGTATGGGACACTACTGTGTGTGGGGGGGGCTGGTTACTGTATGGGACACTACTGTGTGTGTGGGGGGGGCTGGTTACTGTATGGGACACTACTGTGTGTGTGGGGGGGGGCTGGTTACTGTATGGGACACTACTGTGTGTGGGGGGGGGGCTGGTTACTGTATGGGACACTACTGTGTGTGTGGGGGGGGCTGGTTACTGTATGGGGCACTACTGTGTGTGTGTGGGGGGGGCTGGTTACTGTATGGGGCACTACTGTGTGTGTGTGTGGGGGGGGCTGGTTACTGTATGGGACACTACTGTGTGTGGGGGGGGGCTGGTTACTGTATGGGGCACTACTGTGTGTGGGGGGTGGGGGCTGGTTGCTGTATGGGGCACTACTGTGTGTGTGGGGGGGCTGGTTACTGTATGGGACACTACTGTGTGTGTGGGGGGGGGGCTGGTTACTGTATGGGGCACTACTGTGTGTGGGGGGTGGGGGCTGGTTGCTGTATGGGGCACTACTGTGTGTGGGGGGTGGGGGCTGGTTGCTGTATGGGGCACTACTGTGTGTGTGTGGGGGGGCTGGTTACTGTATGGGGCACTACTGTGTGGGGGGGGGGGGGCTGGTTGCTGTACGGGGCACTATGATTTACCATATCATTTTTGTATTGTATAGCGCTGGGTGATGCACACCGCTCTAACAGTATTAGAGACGCCACTATGAAAGGGCCAGAAATGCTGCTCGCACGCTCGGCCCACGACTTTGTCCAGGTTTTTCATTTTGTCCAGTGTGTATTTGAGCCTACGGTCTTCTACATTTCTCTTCTACACGTTACAGAAATGTCGCTTCCTTTGCAGATTTTCTGGCTATAGGATAGAAAACTGGTATAAATTCTAGCAGAAATCCACAGCAGATTGTGGTGACATCACAGAAGTTCACACAACGTATTTATTCAAATAATAACGGCCGTTGTTGCAGATTGTGACATCAGCCATTATTAAATGAAAAAATACATTGCATTGATTTCAATGGAATCGTGGCCGGAGTGTATATACATAGTATACGCTCTGGCCGGGATTCCTTGCTGACAGGTCAGTTTTGTGCGGCCGCTATTACATTGTCGTCTATGGTGATTTACAATGCGGGCACACCCAATTAAAAGGAAATAAGTTCATCCTGCCGGGATGAACTTTACTGACAGCGGCCGTTCTGTGACACGGCCATGTCACAGAATGGCCGGTGTCATACATAGTGTGAACCCGGCCTAAAAGTGTATTAAAGGGGTCATCTGGAAATAAAAACAAACCCTAAAAGGGGGTCCTTACTGTCATTCCATATGGTCCCCATTGTCTTTCAACCAAACCGTGTTTAGTAGTCGGTGCGGATATCCCATAATGCAATATGTAATTCAGTGATGTCAGTATCTGTCCTGAGCCTCTGATAAATCTACAGTCTTAGAGAATATTACATTCACTGCCATGTCTTTTATTCACAAGGTGTCCTTACTGGGATGTGGGACCCTGGTGGTGCCCCCTGCAGTGCGCAGACCATAGACACTGCTCACTCAGGTCCTGCCCTTCCTTTCCTGTCATTATGTCACAATTTTAAAGCAGATCTATCATTTATAAAACCTTCTAAAGGAAGGAGCCGGAGTGCTGATCATAGCTCGGTGTTCCTTCACTTCTCCTCATAGAGACAACTGCTTGTGTACAGACCCTTGGGTAGTCCCATAGACCGTACTCCCCCCTCCACGGCTATGCTAAGCACCTCTACCCCTTCCTTTACTGACCTGTGGGGGTTGTAGCATGCGGTTGACACTTGGGAGCAGGAGGATTTACTGTCCAAACTGTTGACTGCTTTAAATTGGTACAGTGGGAAAAAAGTGTTTGATACACCGCCGACCACCTACACAGAATGGAGAGGGGGGATACATTTTTTTGGTCGGTAGCGTCACCTGTGAGCGACAGAATCTATAGAACATTCCAGATAATTAATTTGTGGGATTTATAAATAATTATTCACCATTTTATTCCATGAAATAAGTATTTGATACAATAGAAGAGAAGTTCCGATTTGGTGCAGAAACCTTTGTGTGCAGTTACAGAGGTCGGACGTTTCCTGGGGGTCCTGACCAGGTTTGCAGACCCTGCAGCAGGGATTGTGTCCCCCTCCCCCATACACATCTTCTCCACATCTTTTATGTTTCAGGGCTGTCGCTGGGGTCAGGTGTGGAGGCTGGCAGACGCTCCAGGACCCTGAAATGCTTCTTACAGAGCTGCTCCTTAGTTGTCCCGGCAGTGTGTCTCCTCCTTAGTTGTCCCGGCAGTGTGTCTCCTCCTTAGTTGTCCCGGCTGGGGGTCTCCTCCTTAGTTGTCCCGGCTGGGGGTCTCCTCCTTAGTTGTCCCGGCTGGGGGTCTCCTCCTTAGTTGTCCCGGCTGGGGGTCTCCTCCTTAGTTGTCCCGGCTGGGGGTCTCCTCCTTAGTTGTCCCGGCTGGGGGTCTCCTCCTTAGTTGTCCCGGCTGTGGATCTCCTCCTTAGTTGTCCCGGCTGTGGGTCTCCTCCTTAGTTGTCCCGGCTGTGTGTCTCCTCCTTAGTTGTCCCGGCTGTGTGTCTCCTCCTTAGTTGTCCCGGCTGTGTGTCTCCTCCTTAGTTGTCCCGGCTGTGTGTCTCCTCCTTAGTTGTCCCGGCTGTGTGTCTCCTCCTTAGTTGTCCCGGCTGGGGGTTTACTCCTTAGTTGTCCCGGCTGTGTGTCTACTCCTTAGTTGTCCCGGCTGTGTGTCTCCTCCTTAGTTGTCCCGGCTGTGTGTCTCCTCCTTAGTTGTCCCGGCTGTGTGTCTCCTCCTTAGTTGTCCCGGCTGTGTGTCTCCTCCTTAGTTGTCCCGGCTGTGTGTCTCCTCCTTAGTTGTCCCGGCTGTGTGTTTCCTCCTTAGTTGTCCCGGCTGTGTGTCTCCTCCTTAGTTGTACCGGCTGTGTGTCTCCTCCTTAGTTGTACCGGCTGTGTGTCTCCTCCTTAGTTGTCCCGGCTGGGGGTTTACTCCTTAGTTGTCCCGGCTGTGTGTCTCCTCCTTAGTTGTCCCGGCTGTGGGTCTCCTCCTTAGTTGTCCCAGCTGTGTGTTTCCTCCTTAGTTGTCCCGGCTGGGGGTCTTCTCCTTAGTTGTCCCGTCTGTGTTTTTCCTCCTTAGTTGTCCCGGCTGTGGGTCTCCTCCTTAGTTGTCCCGGCTGTGGGTTTCCTCCTTAGTTGTCCCGGCTGTGTGTCTCCTCCTTAGTTGTCTCGGCTGTGGGTCTCCTCCTTAGTTGTCTCGGCTGTGGGTCTCCTCCTTAGTTGTCCCGGCTGGGGGTTTCCTCCTCCTTAGTTGTCCCGGCTAGGGGTTTCCTCCTTAGTTGTCCCGGCTGGGGGTCTCCTTCTTAGTTGTCCTGTGTGTTTCCTCCTTAGTTGTCCTGTGTGTTTCCTCCTTAGTTGTCCCGGCTGTGTGTTTCCTCCTCCTTAGTTGTCCCGGCTGTGGGTTTCCTCCTTAGTTGTCCCGGCTGTGTGTCTCCTCCTTAGTTGTCCCGGCTGTGTGTCTCCTCCTTAGTTGTCCCGGCTGGGGGTTTACTCCTTAGTTGTCCCGGCTGGGGGTTTACTCCTTAGTTGTCCCGGCTGTGTGTCTCCTCCTTAGTGGTCCCGGCTGTGTGTCTCCTCCTTAGTTGTCCCGGCTGTGTGTCTCCTCCTTAGTTGTCCCAACTGTGGGTTTCCTCCTTAACGTTCTTTCACACTATCCATGTGCGATCCGGATGAGGATCGCGGCATGGATACCCTAGCCGCCACTCAGCACGGATACCCCCCCGTCCGTCACCCAGCCGCAGAGATGACAGGAGAGCATGATGTGCATGATGTTCTCCTGTCATCTCTGCGGCTGGGTGTGTGTGTGGGGGGATTTGTGCTGCGATCTGCACTACAACATGTCCTATTTTTTGTGGAGCGGGTTGCGGCACGGATTATGTGAATGGCCACATTCACTACAATGGGCCCTAAAATTGTCCGTGGACCACGGAGAATTTCACGGGACGTGTGAATAAGGCCTTAGTAGTCCCAGCTGTGTGTTTCCTCCTGCTCATTGTTCTGTGTAAGAGGTGGTATACACCATATAGCAGCACTTACACACAGACTCTATACGACTACTTCCAAAAGTTGCTTGCCTGTGATATGTAGTGCAGCTCTCTCAGTCTTGACTGTGCAGTGTCGATAAAATGGTGAGGTATAAGGGGCGAGGGCGTGGGGTTCCAAGCGATGCCGTTGCTGGAGGCCGTGGTTCAGGGCAGGGTGACACAGCAGCACCCGTTGAGGAGGTAGCAGTGGCACCGCAGACATCCACTCCCTAGCTTCCTCTCGCAACTTACAGGGTCTCATGGTACACAACTATTGAAACTGCTGCAGTGTGAACAGGAGCTGACGTGGATAGCGGATAATGTAACTTATCCACCACCCAGTCTTCCCAGCAGTCCGCCCACGCTACCCAAGGGAGGGGAACCCTTGCTCCATTAGCTCCGCCTCCTTCCCCACAGCCTGGCCCCTCTATCCACCACCAGCTCCGCCTCCTTCCCCACAGCCTGGCCCCTCCATCCCCACAGCCTGGCCCCTCCATCCACCACCACCACCAGGCTCCCAGGAACTCTTTTCTGGACCCTTCCCTGAGTCTGAGCAACCGGAGCAGTCGATCTGTCCTGATGCCCAAACTATGCAGCTCAGGCAGTCAGTGGATGATGAGAGTGGGGACTTGTAAGCGGGGTTGGAAGAGGCGTCTGATGATGACGATGAGACCCGGTTGTCAGACAGTGAGGTTGTTGTCATGGATGTAACTCAAAGTGAGGAGGAGAGTGAGGAGCTGGTGGATGAGGACGAGGTGACTGACCCGAGCTGGGTGGATAAGCCTAGTGAAGACCGTGCTTCTGAGGGGGGGCAAGATCACCCACAGGACCGGTTGGAAGAGGAAGAGGGCAGAGGGAGAAGCAGGGGCAGAGCGAGTAGATCAGCAACTGTTTCATGGAGTCAAACTTCTATGGCCAGGGCTAGATGTTCCCAAGTCTGGAGGAAGAAAGTGCGGATGACCGACGGACTGTAGTGTGCAACGTGTGCCACGCCAGGATCAGCAGGGGAGCCACCACTACCAGCCTAACCACTACCAGCATGCGCAGGCACATGAGTGCTAAACACCCCACTCTGTGGAACCAAGGCCGTTCAGTGACTGCAAGTCGCACCCCTGCTCCTTCCCCTGTGTCAGGTGCTGCTCTGTCAGTCCCCCCGCCCAGGCCCCAGGCACGAGCGCCTCCCACCCTACACGCACCCCTTCACCTCCACTCTGCTCTGCTCCACACCCTCCAGCAAAGTGTCCAAGCGCAGCGTTCACCTGTCCCTGCAACCAGGGCTGTGGAGTCGGAGTGAGAAAAAAATGTACCGACTCCGACTCCAGCGTTAAAAAAAATCTTTAGAAAATGTAGAATTGAATTTTGATATGAATTTTACAAGTTTTGCTCATGAAAATATATTATGAGCAACATTGTAATAGGACACTGGCCCCATTACATAAGGGTGGTCGGGGGATATATCAGTAATAGGACACTGGCCCCATTACATAAGGGTGGTCGGGGAATATATCAGTAATAGGACACTGGCCCCATTACATAAGGGTGGTCGGGGATATATATCAGTAATAGGACACTGGCCCTATTACATGAGGGTGGTCGGGGAATATATCAGTAATAGGACACTGGCCTTATTTCATAAGGGTGGTCGGGGAATATATCAGTAATAGGACACTGGCCCTATTACATAAGGGTGGTCGGGGAATATATCATGTAATAGGGCCAGTGTCCTATTACTGATATATTCCCCGACCACCCTTATGTAATAGGGCCAGTGTCCTATTACTAAGGGTGGTCGGGGAATATATCAGTAATAGGACACTGGCCCTATTACATAAGGGTGGTCGGGGAATATATCAGTAATAGAACACTGGCCCGGAACTGGAATCGGAGGGCTGAGTCATTCCAAGTGGAGAGGACGCTCCACTGTCTGAACTCAGAACAATATTCTTCTACGGGTCGCCTGCCCTGCCTTAAGCCTGTCAGCTGACGCTCAGCATTGGCGGCACTGTCAGGGTCATCATATAGTAAACCCAAAGCCCCAAAAAACTGGTCAACTGAGAGTAATTCTGGTGAAGCAGGTGGTAAGGAAAATGCCCACTCTTGAGGTGCCCCTTGGAGAAGGGATATGATAATGCCGACCCTCTGAGACTCGTCTCCCGATGAGCGGGGGCGTAATCTAAAGAACAGCTTGCACCCCTCCTTGAACACACGGAACCTCCTCCTGTCCCCCGAGAACTTATCCGGCTCAGGAGGTGGCGGAGGGGTAACCGTGATTTGTCGGGGTGCCGTCTCCTGATCCTGAAAACTTACAGCAAGCTCCTGCACCATGGTGTTAAGCCGCTGCATTTGGTCCACGATGTTCGACATGGCGGTCCTATTGTCCATGTGGCAATGGCAGTATATATGGCTGGCTAATATGTCAGACTAACACAGACACAACCAGACAGTGGGCCCTATCTGAACCACCCACTGTCCCTGCCTAATTGCCTCAGCCGACCCTAGGCGGTCGCGGACAACCACGGAGACGTTCCCTGCGCTATATACGTGATACACAAAACAATACGGACAGACGAACACAATAAGGAATAGTAAACCAGGCCGGGTCAAACCACACAGGCAATGTAGTACAAAATCAGTAATCCAAAAGAGTAGTCACAAGTCAGGCAGGAGGTCAGAAAAACGAGTAGCAGTAGGAGGGATAGGACGGGGAGCGCAGGAATATACAAGGGAGAGCTGGGACCAGGAATACACCTAATTAGCCAGCGCTGGGACTCAGTCTGTGCTTAGCTTTATGCTGACCAAGAGCCCGGTCTGGATCCTCATTGGACCGGCGCTCTGATCTTCCAGGTACAGACAGGCAGAGAAACCTGTCAATCACAGCAACAACACAGGTGTAACATCAAGACCAGGAGCTTCTCAGCTTAACTCCTGCATAGCCAGAAGCTGAGAAGCAATCGGGTGTGGCACACAAAGGCAAAACACCAGGTCCAGTTCACACAGGCTACTGCAGATTCCTGACAGTACCCCCCCTCTTATGAGGGGCCTCAGGACCCTTATTGAACGGACCTGGCTTAGACGAATTACGTGCATGAAATTGTCGAACCAGACGTGGGGCATGCATGTCTTTCCCAGAAGCCCACGTCCGTTCTTCTGGGCCAAAACCCTTCCAGTGGACCAAGTACTGCAAAGACCCTTGTACCCAGCGAGAATTTAGAATTTTTTCTACCTCATACTCCAACTCCCCCTGGATGACCAAGGGAGCAGGAGGAGAAGACGGCGCAACCGGAGGAACATACTTTTTCAGAGTGCTTTATGGAACACATTATGTATGCGAAATGATGCGGGGAGTTTTAATCTAAAGGTAACAGGGTTAATCACTTCCACAATAGTGTATGGTCCAACATATTTAGGTGCCAGTTTACCGGATTGTACCTTTAACCTCAGATTTCTCGTAGACAACCAGACCTTTTCCCCTACTATGTATTGATGGCCAGGAATGCGTCTTTTATTAGCATGTTTTTTGTATTGCTCTTGGGCTTTAACCAAGCTCTTATGAGCTTGGGCCCAAACTGTGCACAGTTTACAGAATATGGCTTCAGCTGAAGGGTTAACTGATTCAGCGGCATGAGTAGAGGAATACCTAGGATTAAAACCAAAATTACAAAAGAATGGCGACATACCAAGTGAGCGCTGTTCATGATTATTTAAGGCAAATTCAGCTAGAGATATAAAGTCTCTGCATTTGTCCTGGGCATCAGTCACAAAACACCTCAGAAATTGCTCTAGGGACTGGTTAATTCTCTCGGTCTGACCCTTCGTCTGCGGATGGAAGGCAGACGAGAAAGATAACGAGATACCCAACTTTTCACAGAATTCTCTCCAAAACTTCGCCACAAACTGAACACCCCTATCGGAAACAACATTCTCCGGGATGCCATGCAAACGTAGAATATGATTAATAAATAGCGTAGCTAAAGTACGAGCATTTGGTAGTTTAGACAGAGGAATAAAATGGCACATCTTGGAAAATCTATCCACAACTACCCAAATGACAGTTTTTCCCCTGGACAGGGGCAGGTCAGTAATGAAATCCATCGATATATGTGTCCATGGTCTCGTAGGCACCGGTAGCGGATGTAATAATCCTTCAGGCGGCCTTCGAGGGACCTTGGACCTAGCACAAGTCTCACATGCCTCAACAAAAGCTTTCACATCTCGGGCCCAGGAAGGCCACCAGTAGTGGCGCGAGAGCAAGAACCTGGTTCCTGCCACCCCTGGGTGTCCAGCCAACACAGAGCTATGAATCTCCTCCAAGACCCGGAGACGAAGATCCGGAGGTACAAACAAGCAGGAGTCCGGAGTATTTCGGGGTGCCAAGGACTGAGACTCAGCGATCTGGGTCACCAGGTCCTGTTGTAGGACAGACACCACCACACCGGGTTTTAAAATCGTATCGGGCTGGTTCATGGTAGAATTTTCTTTTTTAAAAGGTTTTATTTTTACAATTTTAAGGAATAACAATCCAATAACATAGCACGTTTCACACAACCAACTAGAGGCTGTCCATAGACCCGGGGTCGCACAATGTACATGTAGGCATTACAGCTTTGCACAGATGGTATGTACGAGATTGAAAGAGAAAACGTAACCTGTTAGCCGACAGTCCGTATGTATAACAGGATATTCAAGGCCAGGACTAAGTTCTGTCCTTCGTAGCAGCCCAATCAGCTGAGTTTAGCAGGAATGGAGCGACCCAACTCCTAAGCCTCACTACTAACAGACCAAACCACACCTCACAAACACATTCATTCATCATCCACACACTGCAACCTACCCGCCCCCCCCATCCCAACCCCCGCGGGGGAACTGGTCCCTCCAATCAAACCTGCACCAGGGAAGCAGTATCAGGTACCGCCAGCCACTGCAACCAGATCTTATCGAATTTTTTTGGGCAGTTCCTCTTTTGATACAGCACCCTATATAAGGGAACATAGGAATTCACTAGCGTTTTCCATTGCGAGAGCGACGGGGTTTCAGGAGACTTCCATGCCATAATCACCACCTTCCTGGCACAAAATAACAAAATCCGGAAAAAAAGACGCCGGTACATACCAAAAACCACGGTATCTATAACACCCAGTAAACATACCTGGGGAGATAGAATCCTAGGAAACTCAAAATGTTGGTGTAAAAACAATAGCACCGAGGACCAGAAAGGTAGCACCTTAGGGCATGAAAACACAGAGTGTAAGAAAGTTCCCGTGTCACTCTGGCAACGGAAACAGTTGTCATCAGATGCCATTCCCAACAGTTTCAAGCGGGCCGGGGTGTAATAGACCCGGTGCAAAAATCTGAACTGTATCAGAATATCTCGGGCACTCACAACAGAGGACAGAAAGTAATCCGTAACATCCTCCCAGTCATCAGCCGTGAGTTCAGGGATATCCGCTAGCCATTTAGTATATGCTTTATCATATGGTTTCTGGCTCACAGACTGAAGAAGGGCGTAGATATTAGTCAGGGGTTTATCCAGATCCTCCGTTCGCAACAAGGTCTCCAGAGTAGACTCCGCTAGGGAGACAGTACTTGTCCCAAACTCAGCCCGCACCAACTGTCCCAACTGCAAGTATCTAAATGGATGGATTGGAGGGCAGTTCAGCGATGTTTGCAGATCCCGAGCCGACAGGAGCCCAGACGACCCAGAGAATAGTTGTCCCAGATATTTTAATCCCCTATCTGTCCAATATCTCATCGCCGGGTGTCCGGCAAAGCGCGGCAAATGGGGATTCAACCACAGAGGAGTTTTTTGTGACAACCAAGAGGTAGCATCAGTCAATTTCCTCTGGGACTGAGCCCACGCCACCACCACCGCCCTCACCGGAAGCAGGGGAGCATCACCCGGCTTTTTATATCTGTACAGCGAATTCGCCAGTCCTTCATATGAACCCGCTAGAGCCCCATACAGTGACGTGGCTGCGTTGCTATAGTCCAAGTCCAGCCACCAATGGGCATAAACCAACTGGGAGGCAAGATAATAAGCATAGAAATTAGGAGCAGCCAGTCCACCGCACTCCTTGGGTGCCTGTAGGGTAAGGAGGCTGAAGCGGGGGGACTGTCCCTGCCAGTAGAAGGCCCGCAAGACACTATCCAGTTGTTTGAAGTAAGAGAGCAACAGGGGGGTGGGGCAATTATGAAATAGATAGGTGAATTTAGGGAGGTAGATCATTTTAACAATATTGATTCGCCCGAGAAGCGAGAGGGGGAGAGGCGCCCACAGCTTCAGCTTAGTCTCGGTATGGGCTAGCAGGGGATCTAAATTCAACTTTTTATAATCCGAGACGTCTTGGGAGACTACCACTCCCAAATACTTAAATTGTTGGACAACAGTGATGGGGACAGGGTAAGCCCGAGGCGACGACACTGAACCTGGAAGGGGGAAGAGGAGCGATTTATCCCAGTTCACACACAACCCAGAGCAAGCCCCGAACTGTTGCAATAGAGACAACAATGCAGTGAGGGACGGACCATCATCCGCCAGATAGAGGAGGACATCGTCCGCATACAAGGAGATTTTCTCCACCAAGGAGCCACGAGGGATCCCTCTGATAGAGACTAGTTGTCTAACCGCCACAGCCAGGGGCTCTATGGCCAGTGCGAACAGGAATGGGGACAACGGGCAGCCCTGCCCATGGTAGAATTTTCTATGTCAAAACTACGAGACAGGGCGTCAGCCTTGACATTTTTGGAACCAGGCCGGTACATGATCTCAAAGTTAAACCTTGAGAAAAACAGGGCCCACCTGGCTTGACGTGGGGTGAGACGTTTAGCACTTTCTAAGTACATCAAGTTCTTATGGTCAGTAAGCACGACCACCTTATTTTTGGCACCCTCCAGGAAGTGTCTCCACTCATCAAACGCCAACTTGATAGCCAATAATTCTCTATTGCCAATATCATAATTACATTCGGCCTGGGAGAACTTCCTGGAGAAGTAGGCAACAGGACGAAGGTTGGTAAAAGTGCTAGATCCCTGGGATAACACTGCTCCCACACCCACCTCAGATGCGTCCACCTCCACTATGAAGGGGCGCTCAAAATCAGGCTGAGCCAGCACTGGAGCTTCTGTAAAACATCGCCGAAGTTTATCGAATGCCATGATTGCTTCTGGGGACCAGTTAACTAAGTCCGCCCCCTTCCTAGTCAAATCCGTAAGGGGTTTGGCTACCAGTGAGAAGTCTTTAATAAATTTTCAATAGTAAATTGCAAATCCCAAGAACCTTTGCAGGGCCTTCAGGTTATTGGGTCACTCCCAGTTTTCAATGGCAGTAAATTTAAGGGGGTCCATACCAAACGAATTAGGGGTAATGTAGTAACCAAGAAACGAGACTTCCTGGATACCAAACTGGCATTTCGATAACTTGGCATACAGATTATTCTGCCTCAGAAGGTCCATTACTGTACGTACATGTAATATGTGAGAAGCCCAATCAGGTGAAAAAAATCAGAATATCATTCAAATAGACAACAAGGAATCGTCCCAAATGTTCACGAAATACATCGTTCACAAAGTGTTGGAAGACCGCCGGAGCATTACATAACCCAAAGGGCATAACAAGATACTCGAAATGGCCCTCTGGGGTATTAAAGGCGGTCTTCCACTCATCCCCCTCCCGGATCCTTATAAGATTATAAGCTCCACGTAGATCCACCTTAGAAAACCATTTGGCACCAACAATTTGGTTAAACAAATCCGGAATGAGGGGTAACAGGTGTTGATTTTTAACCGTAATTTTGTTCAACTCCCGGTAGTCAATGCAAGGCCGAAGCCCACCGTCTTTTTTGCCGACAAAAAAAGAAGCCCGCCCCCAAAGGAGAGGAGGAAGGACGAATATGGCCTTTACGTAAACTATCCCTTATGTACTCTCGCATGGCCTCCCTCTCAGGGCATGATAAATTAAAAATACGACCTCTAGGATATTTTACACCAGGAATTAAATCGATAGGACAATCATACGGTCTATGAGGAGGCAATACTTCTACTGCCTTTTCATCGAACACATCCGCGTAGTCAGACAGGAATTCTGGAATCTCTCCCTCCCCAGGGGAACATTCTGCCAGAGACACCGGGATACAATGGGAACTACATTCAGGACCCCACCGAGTAAATTCCCTACTAGACCAATCAAAAACAGGGTTATGCAGTTTCAGCCAAGGCAATCCCAGAATCACATCTGATGACAAATTATGCATAAGGAGAAAATCAAGATGTTCCACATGAACAGATCCCACCTTGACTTCCAAGCGTGGGGTTATGTATCGTACGTCCCCTGGGCAAAAGGAGCCGAGTCCGCCCCAGTAACATTCACTGGGCACCTGAGCCGGAGGGGACATACCTCTAAACCGGAAAAAAACATGGGGTTAACAAAGTTCGCTGACGACCCAGAATCGATCTGGGCGTAACCTGAAACACTTCTATTCCCTATTACCAAAGAAATAGGTAACAACAATTTATTCTTGAAGGTTACCTGTGCGCCTGAGAGACCCCCTCGATAGTCTCTCAGGCGCTGAAGTTTTCCGGCGGTGATCCGGGCCTGGACGGACACTGCCGCACCCGATGTCCTGCCTTCCCACAATACAGACATAGGTTGTTCTGTAACCGATGTGTTCGTCTGGCCTTGGCGTCAGTAGAGTCCACCTGCATCGGTTCTTCTGGTGTGGGCGTAACAGGAGGGGAAGGTTTAGGGTAGGAGCCTGGAGTCACTGGGGTATCTCTCTCTCTCTGCCTGTCTCTCAGACGTCGGTCAACCCTGATGGCTAACGTCATACTCTCCTCGAGTGAGTCAGGAGTGGGGTAAGCTACCAGCATGTCCTTTAGTCGGTCACTTAACCCTCCCCGGAACTGGAATCGGAGGGCTGAGTCATTCCAAGTGGAGAGGACGCTCCACTGTCTGAACTCAGAACAATATTCTTCTACGGGTCGCCTGCCCTGCCTTAAGCCTGTCAGCTGACGCTCAGCATTGGCGGCACTGTCAGGGTCATCATATAGTAAACCCAAAGCCCCAAAAAACTGGTCAACTGAGAGTAATTCTGGTGAAGCAGGTGGTAAGGAAAATGCCCACTCTTGAGGTGCCCCTTGGAGAAGGGATATGATAATGCCGACCCTCTGAGACTCGTCTCCCGATGAGCGGGGGCGTAATCTAAAGAACAGCTTGCACCCCTCCTTGAACACACGGAACCTCCTCCTGTCCCCCGAGAACTTATCCGGGAGCTGAACGGGTGGCTCAGGAGGTGGCGGAGGGGTAACCGTGATTTGTCGGGGTGCCGTCTCCTGATCCTGAACCCTTACAGCAAGCTCCTGCACCATGGTGTTAAGCCGCTGCATTTGGTCCACGATGTTCGACATGGCGGTCCTATTGTCCATGGGGCAATGGCAGTATATATGGCTGGCTAATATGTCAGACTAACACAGACACAACCAGACAGTGGGCCCTATCTGAACCACCCACTGTCCCTGCCTAATTGCCTCAGCCGACCCTAGGCGGTCGCGGACAACCACGGAGACGTTCCCTGCGCTATATACGTGATACACAAAACAATACGGACAGACGAACACAATAAGAAATAGTAAACCAGGCCGGGTCAAACCACACGGGCAACGTAGTACAAAATCAGTAATCCAAAAGAGTAGTCACAAGTCAGGCAGGAGGTCAGAAAAACGAGTCGAGCAGTAGGAGGGATAGGACGGGGAGTGCAGGAATATACAAGGGAGAGCTGGGACCAGGAATACACCTAATTAGCCAGCGCTGGGACTCAGTCTGTGCTTAGCTTTTATGCTGACCAAGAGCCCGGTCTGGATCCTCATTGGACCGGCGCTCTGATCTTCCAGGTACAGACAGGCAGAGAAACCTGTCAATCACAGCAACAACACAGGTGTAACATCAAGACCAGGAGCTTCTCAGCTTAACTCCTGCATAGCCAGAAGCTGAGAAGCAATCGGGTGTGGCACACAAAGGCAAAACACCAGGTCCAGTTCACACAGGCTACTGCAGATTCCTGACAGTTGCATTGTATTGTTCTCATACCTTATGCTGAAAACTATGTGGAATTCGCATACGTCCTTTTGTTTTCTGAATTCGCATACGTCCTTTTAAAACAATAAAAATATATTTAAAAAAAATTAGATACTTTAATCTGAATGAACATATTATTGTAAAAATACATTTTTTCATTTTTCTTTCTAATTTTGAATCCTTTCCTCTAATACCTGTGGGGTCAAAATGCTCACCGCACCCCAAGATGACTTCTTTGAGGGGTGCACTTCCCCAAATGGGATGACTTTTGGGGGGTTTCTCTTCTGCGGACACTACTGAAAATGCTAATTGAGGCTGCTTTCCTTCTGAGCACCGCTGCAGGGCCGGTTTTAGACTAAATGTGGCCCTGGGCAAAGTTGAAGGTGGGGCCCCAAATGCTTTTAATGTTATGTTATTTTAGAAACAATTTAAGGTCCCCATACACTTTTGTCAGCGGTACCCGCTGCTCGTGGCGCATTCGGGTATTATATGGCCAGATATTCTGGATAAGTTAGCGCCAATCTAGCCGATCTTGCTTATAGAACCTATTAGACAGCTCGATTATGTCCGTGCATTCCTTGCTTCATATAGTAAATTATAAAGCTATTACTTACCTCATCACGTTCCTCAGTGTCCTCAGGCCTTGCCTGTGCAACACTCTGGTCAGCGCAGCTGCAGCTCTCACTTCTGGTCCCATCTCTGAAGTAACAGGCCAACCACTGTCCGAGACAGGACACCACCAGGCCAGTGATGGGCCGAGACAGGAGACCACCGGGCCAATCACTGGCCGAGACAGGACACCACCGGGCCAATCACTGGCCGAGACAGGACATCACCGGGCCAATCACTGTCCGAGACAGGACACCACCGGGCCAATTACTGGCCGAGACAGGACACCACCTGGCCAATCACTAGCCGAGACAGGACACCACCGGGCCAATCACTGTCCGAGACAGGACACCACCAGGCCAGTCATGAGCCGAGACAGGAGACCACCGGGCCAATCACTGGCCGAGACAGAAGACCACCGGGCCAATCACTGGCCGAGACAGGACACCACCGGGCCAATTACTGGCCGAGACAGGACACCACCGGGCCAGTGATGGGCCGAGACAGGACACCACCGGGCCAATCACTGGCCGAGACAGGACACCACCGGGCCAGTGATGGGCTGAGACAGGACACCACCGGGCCAGTGATGAACTGAGACAGGACACCACCGGGCCAGTGATGAACTGAGACAGGACACCACCGGGCCAGTGATTAACTGAGACAGGACACCACCGGGCCAGTGATGGGCTGAGACAGGACACCACCGGGCCAGTGATGGGCTGAGACAGGACACCACCGGGCCAGTGATGAACTGAGACAGGACACCACCGGGCCAGTGATTAACTGAGACAGGACACCACCGGGCCAATGATGAACTGAGACAGGACACCACCGGGCCAGTGATGGACTGAGACAGGACACCACCGGGCCAATCACTGGTGATTAACTGAGACAGGACACCACCGGGCCAATCACTGGTGATTAACTGAGACAGGACACCACTGGGCCAATGATGAACTGAGACAGGACACCATCGGGCCAGTGATGGGCTGAGACAGGACACCACCGGGCCAGTGATGAACTGAGACAGGACACCACCGGGCCAGTGATGAACTGAGACAGGACACCACCGGGCCAGTGATGGACTGAGACAGAACACCACCGGGCCAATCATTGACTGAGACAGGACACCACCGGGCCAGTGATGAACTGAGACAGGACACCACCGGGCCAGTGATAGACTGAGACAGGACACCACCGGGCCAGTGATGAACTGAGACAGGACACCACCGGGCCAGTGATGGGCTGAGACAGGACACCACCGGGCCAGTGATGGACTGAGACAGGACACCACCGGGCCAGTGATGAACTGAGACAGGGCACCACCGGGCCAGTGATGGGCTTAGACAGGACACCACCGGGCCAGTGATTAACTGAGACAGGACACCACCGGGCCAGTGATGGGCTGAGACAGGACACCACCGGGCCAGTGATGGGCTGAGACAGGACACCACCGGGCCAGTGATGGGCTGAGACAGGAGACCACCGGGCCAATCACTGGCCGAGACAGGACACCACCGGGCCAATCACTGGCCGAGACAGGACACCACCGGGCCAATCACTGTCCGAGACAGGAAACCACCGGGCCAATTACTGGCCGAGACAGAACACCACCTGGCCAATCACTAGCCGAGACAGGACACCACCGGGCCAATCACTGTCCGAGACAGGACACCACCAGGCCAGTCATGGGCCGAGACAGGAGACCACCGGGCCAATCACTGGCCGAGACAGGAGACCACCGGGCCAATCACTGGCCGAGACAGGACACCACTGGGCCAATTACTGGCCGAGACAGGATACCACCGGGCCAGTGATGGGCCGAGACAGGACACCACCGGGCTAATCACTGGCCGAGACAGGACACCACCGGGCCAGTGATGGGCTGAGACAGGACACCACCGGGCCAGTGATGAACTGAGACAGGACACCACCGGGCCAGTGATGAACTGAGACAGGACACCACCGGGCCAGTGATTAACTGAGACAGGACACCACCGGGCCAGTGATTAACTGAGACAGGACACCACCGGGCCAGTGATGAACTGAGACAGGACACCACTGGGCCAGTGATGAACTGAGACAGGACACCACCGGGCCAGTGATAGACTGAGACAGGACACCACCGGGCCAATCACTGGTGATTAACTGAGACAGGACACCACCGGGCCAATGATGAACTGAGACAGGACACCATCGGGCCAGTGATGGGCTGAGACAATACACCACCGGGCCAATCACTGGCTGAGACAGGACACCACCGGGCCAGTGATGGGCCGAGACAGACAAGGCCTGGGGACACTGGGAAAGCAATAGGTAAGGTAAGTAATACCTTTATTATTTTAAACGATCCGATGATCGGCTCTTCAGCTGATCATTCTCCTTATTACATGGAGCAATATCAGCCTGATTCAGACAAGTATTGGTCCATGTTTTAGGGTCAGTCAGTTCTGAAGGTTACGTGCCAGGACTGCTGCTGGTGTCCTAAAAGACTCACACTATTAGAGGCAAAAGACAAAAACTATTTATATGCATTTTTCTTTTTTTTAAATATTGTTATATCAGGACTAAATATAACCTCCATACTGTTACGGAAGAAAATGCACACATGTAAAGACCAATAATATCACCACTGCATGACCACCACATAATGACTCTATATACACTATATACAGACCAATATTACCGCCATAGAGTGACCACTGCATAATGACACTATATATACACTATATACAGACCAATATTACCACCATAGACTGACCGCCACATAATGACTCTATATACATTATACACAGACCAATGTTACCGCCATAGAGTGACCACCACATAACACTGTATACAGACCAATATTACTGACAGAGTGACCGCCACATATTGACTCTATATACATTATATACAGACCAATGTTACCGCCATAGAGTGACCACCACATGATGACTATATACACACTATATAAAACACTTCATTGCCTTAGTGTCATACACTTCTATATATAGTGCGCCCCTTCTGGACACTCCATTGGAATTACAATGGATGTGTATGTAAATGTAATATATAGTATATTTTTGATTGATTACATTTATGGAATACTTTGGGGAGCAAGTATCCTTGCTCCCCAAAGTATTCCATAAATGTATTTAATCAGTACATTTGGAGGGCGCCGAGCAGGGAGGGAGAGAGGTGCCTATGCATCTACCTCCTCCCTCCCTCCCTGCTCGGTGCTGCTGCCATATATATACAGTACTACTCCTCCAATCCTCTGCTCATTGTATGAGCAGAGGATGGGGGAGTAGTACTGTGCTATCCCCATTACGCCATCACAAGGGCTTCCGCATGCCCCCTCCTCCGCTCCCCCTCCTCCCAGCTAACAATTTCTAATTATCACGCCGCTCACCGTCGTCGCTGGCCGCCACTCTCTGCTCCCACATAGGCGGCATACGGGAGCAGAGAGCGGCGGCCAGCGGTGAGCGCCGGGATAGTTAGAAATTGTTAGCTGGGAGGAGGGGGCATGCTGAAGCCCTTTTGATGAGCAGCTGTGCGGCGGCGTAATGGGGATAGCACAGGTACTACTCCCCCATCCTCTGCTCATACTATGAGCAGATGATGGGAGGAGTAGTACTGTGTATATGTTGCAGCAGCACTGAGCAGGGAGGGAGAGGGGAGGTAGATGCATAGTCACCTCTCTCCCTCCCTGCTCGGCGCCCTCCAAATGTACTGATTGAATACATTTATGGAATACTTTGGGGAGCAAGGATACATGCTCCCCAAAATATTCCATAAATGTATTTAATCAAAAACATTCTGTACAGTATATTACATTTACATACACATCCATTGATTCCATAGAGTGTCCAGCAGGGGCGCACTATATATAGAAGTCAATGGTTCTCATTGACTTCTACATATAGTGCGCCCCCTGCTGGACACTCCATTGGAATTACACCCTGGTTCATGACGTCACGGTATTTCAGAGAATTTAAAGATTCGATGATCTACTAAATTAAGGGAAATAGCCCTATATGTGCATTTCCCATAATTAATGTACATTAGAAATGTGTCTAACTTTCCATAAGTAACAACATATTAAAAAATAGTTTGGGCCGAACTCCTCCTTTAAGCCACAAGCAGCGTGCAACCTGCAGTGTGAACAGAGTCATAGATGTGCTGCCAATTTTACCTTTTTTTCTGTTGAATATGCATCACTGTCTTGATCGGGGTCCCGGATCCCAAAGAAGCTGGATTCTCTCCCTTGGGACTCCAAAGTGGTGGCGTAATCAGCAAATACAGGATACAGTCCCGAAACGATAAAGATGGCTCCCCCACTTTTATATCCACTGCTAGGACAATTCTCCTTGGGGCACTTATCTTCTGGGCAATAGTGGTTTTGATAATTAGCACTTTGTAATCAGCTTTGAAAAAAGGAAGTACACAGTTCTTGATAATTCTCACACAGTATATCAAACACCATACACAGTTCTTTAGGATAGAGATTACAGGCAACAACGAGGTTGCTATCCTGTTCGTGACGCCAATTCTGTGGTGACCGCCCCGCCGGTGAGCAGGGACAGACGGACGGTCACAGGTTAGATGGAACAGCGTGACTCCACAGGTGTAGTGGTTGGCCGAGGTATAGTTCTGCCCTGTGGTGGTTTTTCGTGACGCCAGTGCCGGTTGGGCGCACAGGTATAGAGGCACACCTGCTTTTATTTTAGTGGACGGACTATGCCTTGTTCCCCTGAGGATAGTGACCTGCCAGGCTGTTGCGTGGTCCCTTGGGTACTTATCACAGTGGTCCGGAGTGGAGTACTGACCCACCCAGACTATTGGCACTGCCACCCACAGAAAGGGGAGATGACCCAAGTAAGGTGTATTTGCTGTGTTGGTGCTTAGTGAAGAATCACAGAGTCTCTTTAGCATAAATATCATCTTGTTTACTCTGAAGATACGTGAGGTAGGCAGCAGATAATACAACTTTGCCTTGATACAATACTTTACACTTGATAAGTTACTGAATACTTTAGAGTCCAGATCTTTACTGAGAGTAGAAGGAGTGATACAACCGTGCTGGCTGAGTTGCGTGATGAGAGGTAGAAAAGAGGATCAGAAGAGTAGAGAGGAGGATGTCAAGAAAGTCCCAACCCAAGTAGTACTGTGCTCTGCTGGAACTTCAGAGGTAGAAATAGAAGAATACTTGAGAGTAGAGAGAATACTTGTGCCTGTGGTTTGACTCCTTGGTCTTTACACCACCTATTGCCCACCAGTGTTGAGTGACCCATCCTAGAGGGTGACACAAGCCCCAGATCTTGTTACCTGGGATGAGCGGTATGCTGAGGGTTTCCTGCTTACACCCGTGCTGCGAGATAGAGTGCATAGGCTCCTAGCAACTTTGCTCTATCCAGATCTGTTCCTTACTTCTTTGTGGATACTGTCCTGCACGGTGTTCCTCTGGTCCACAGCATGGGTTAGGATGATCCCTGACTTGTCCTCTCTAGTAGTAGCTTAACACTGCATAATGTGGAGTATGGTTACTTGAAGAGAAACTGTGTCTAGGTACATGTAATCTACGTCTAGCCCACAACTTAGACTGGGGACCTGGCCCGACTTGACTGCTTTAGGGAGCATTCTAGCTTGTGTCCTTCCCCTACAGAATCCAAAGGCAAAAGACCCTATACTTGCTCTACCCATGTGACTTCCTTACGACAGCATGTGTAACCTGTGCTGTGAGTGTGTGAGGAGTGTGTGTGTAAAAGTAAAGAAAGAGATGATAGGTGAAAAGAAGAAAGAACTCTCATTGGTGTACAGACCCATGTGGTACATAAACAAAACACAAACCCTTTGGGTACTACAGCTGTGCAATATCTGGGTATACATACTTGCAATAATGACATCTTGTGGTAAAAAGGTGAGGGGGGGTGGAGGAACGGTCTGAGGGGTCAAAGAGAGGCAGTAGGACCGCTAGCAGCACAAAGGATCTCCCAGCACACACTATGCCACGGCGGATGCAACAACAGCAACTGGAGACTCACTTGGACCCTCTCTGCTCGCCAATCCTGACGAAAAGGAGGGAGAGCAGGGAGGGATCAATATTTTGGAAAGCCAGCCTCGCCTGCGATTGGCCGGTCACGGGTGACTGGCCAATCCGGATGATGAGGTGCCCGGCGTCAGGGGTCACTCCCTCCCAGGGACACTGGCAGTGTAATACGGCCCTTACTCAATGGTTTACAGGGGGAATTCCTAGTAAATGGGGGCACAGGATGGGAGTTCATGTCTCTAGGTAACCGTCTATCCATGTCGCGGACTATGGGGGAGATTTATCAAACTGATGTAAAGTAGAATTGTCTTTGTTGCCCCTAGCAACCAATCACATTCTGTCTGTGAGGAATGAAAAGTGGAATCTGATTCTACTTTATACCAGTTTGATAAATCTCCCCCTATGTCTCTAGGTCACCATCTATCCGTGTCACAGACTATGTCTCCGGGTCAATGTGTGGTGTAGCCCGGTGTGAGGCTCGACCGGTCACTTGCTAGATGTTGAAGCGGGGCTCCACTTCAGTGGTGATTGGTCGGTGAGTTGGGCACACAGGTATGCTGGCACATCTGCCTTTATTTTAGAGAGGCTGGCTATACATTTCCCATGTGGTCGGTGACCTGCCGGGCTATTTGGGGGTCCCTTGGGCACTTATCACGGTGGTCCAGAGTGGAGTTGTGACCCATCCGGACTATTGGTACCTCCACCCACAGAAAGGAGAGATGACCCAAGGATGGAGTAGTGACTGTGTAGGTGCCGGAACAATAATCACTGAGTCCCGTTACAATAAATAAACTCTTCTTTACTGTAGGAATACTTGATACAGAGATATACAATAGACTTCCAACTTGACAACAAACTCTGGACTGACAAGACTTGTACTGAGTGCTTGAGAGGTAGAATAGCTGTGCTGACTTGGTTGTGTGTGGAGAAGTAGAGAGGAGGATATCGAGAGAGTCCCAACCCAATGTAGTACTGTGCTTTGCCAGAACTTTAGAAGTAGAATAAGTAGAATACTTGAGAGTAGATAGAATACTTGTGCCCGTGTTTTGACTCCTTGGTCTTTGCACCACCTATTGCCCACCAGTGGCGGGCGACCTGTCCTAGAGGGTGACACAAGCCCCAGACCTTGTTATCTGGGTTGAGCAGACTGGTCAGAGTTTTCTGGCTACACCCGCGCTGCGATATAGAGTACGTAGGCTTCTAGCAACTTTGCTCTATTCGGATCAGTCGACACGTCTCTTTTAACTTGATAAAGTGGTCCCTGCACCCCGAAACGCATTGTTTGAATTAAGACAATAAATGTACTTTATTTAAAGTACGAGTATCTGCTTCTATTTTCAACTGCCGGACAGCACCAAGAGGGGGTAAACCTCTACTTTCACCCTGCCACGGTGATTGGACACCTCCATAGTGATTCTCCCTGTTGGAACCCAGTGGCTCTGGATCTTTCCAACAACACCTGCCCCCGGCAGCTCCGGCTCTCTATTCTTCACTGATAGCGCATATAGATGTTGTGCTCTTAGTACAACATCACAAGGTGAGCGTATATAGTAAACCACTATTTCACCTTTGTCTCCCAGTTTTCACCCTATGGCGCCCTGCATATTTCTTTTCAGCCATCTTACCATTCTAGAGGGTGACACAAGCCCCAGATCTCATTACCTGGCATGAGCGGTATGCTGTCTATCCATGTCCCGGCCCATGTCTCTAGGTCACTGTGTATCCATGTCGCGGTCCATGTGTCTAGGGCACCGTCTATCTCTGTCGTGGTCCATGTCTGTAGGGCACTGTCTATCCCTGTCGTGGTCCATGTCTCTAGGTCACCGTGTATCTGTGTATAGCGGTCCATGTCTCTAGGTCACTGTGTATCTGTGTAGCGGTCCATGTCTCTAGGTCACCATCTATCTCTATCGCAGTCCATGTCTCTAGGTCACCATTTATTCGTGTTGCGGTCCATGTCTCTAGGTCACCATCTATCTCTGTCGCAGTCCATGTCTCTACGGCACTGTCTACCCATGTTGTGGTCCATGTCTCTAGGTCACTGTGTATCCATGTCGCGGTCTATGTCTCTAGGTCACTGACTTTCTGTGGCGCGGTCCATGTCTCTAGGTCACCATCTATCCATGTCGTGGTGCATGTCTCTAGGTCACCATCTATCCGTGTCGCAGTCCATGTCTCTAGGTCACCATCTATCCGTGTCGCAGTCCATGTCTCTAGGTCACTGTCTATCCGTGTTGCGGTCCATGTTTCTTGGGCACCATCTATCCGTGTTGCGGTCCATGTCTCTAGGTCACCGTCTATCCATGTCGTGGTCCATGTCTATAAGTCACTGTCTATCCATGCCACGGTCCATGTTTTTAGGTCAAAGTGTATCCGTGTCACGCTCCATGTCTCTAGGTCTTTGTCTATGCCTGTCGTGGTCCATGTCTCTAGGTCATCGTCTATCTCTGTTGCGGTCCATGTCTCTAGGTCACCATCTATCTCTGTCGTGGTTCATGTCTCTAGGTCACTGTGTATCTGTGTCGCGGTCCATGTGTCTAGGGCACCGTCTATCTCTGTCGCGGTCTATGTCTCTAGGGCACTGTCTATCCCCGTCGTGGTCCATGTCTCTAGGTCACTGAGTATCCATGTTGCAGTCCATGTCTCTAGGTCACCGTCTATCTGTATCTTGGTCCATGTGTCTAGGTCACCATCTATCCGTGTCGCGGTCCATGTCTCTAGGTCACATCTATCTCTGTCACGGTCCATGTATCTAGGTCACTGTGTATCTGTGTTGCGGTCCATGTCTCTAGGTCACCATCTGTCTCTGTTGCAGGCCATGTCTCTACGGCACTGTCTATCCATGTTACGGTCCATGTTTCTAGAGCACCGTCTATCCGTGTTGTGGTCCATGTCTCTAGGTCACTGTGTATCCATGTCGCGGTCCATGTCTCTAGGTCACTGTCTTTCTGTGGTGCGGTCCATGTCTCTTGGTCACCATCTATCCGTATCATGGTGCATGTCTCTAGGTCACCACCATCTATCCGTGTCACGGTCCATGTCTCTTAGGTCACTGTCTATCCGTGTTGCAGTCCATGTTTCTAGGGCACCATCTATCCATGTCGCGGTCCATGTCTCTAGGTCTCCGTGTATCCGTGTCACGGTCCATATCTCTAGATCATTGTTTATCTCTGTCGCGGTCCTTATCTCTAGGTAAATGTGTATCTGTGTCGTGGTCCATGTTTCTAGGTCATCGTTTATCCCTGTCGCAGTCCATGTCTCTAGGTCCCCATCTATCTCTGCTGCGGTCCATGTCTCTAGGTCACCATCTATCCCTGTCGTGGTCCATGTCTCTAGGTCACCATCTATCTCTGTTGTGGTCCATGTCTCTAGATCACTGAGTATCCATGTTGCAGTCCATGTCTCTAGGTCAACGTCTATCTATGTCTTAGTCCATGTGTCTAGGTCACCGTCTATCCGTGTCGCTGTCCATGTCTCTAGGTCACCATCTATCTCTGTTGTGGTCCATGTCTCTAGGTCATTATCTATCCCTGTCGCGGTCCATGTCTCTAGGTCATCGTCTATCCCTGTTGCGGTCCATGTCTCTAGGTCACCATCTATCTCTTTCATGGTCCATGTCTCTAGGTCACTGTCTTTCTGTGGTGCGGTCCATGTCTCTAGGTCACCATCTATCCGTGTCGTTGTGCATGTCTCTAGGTCACCATCTATCCGTGTTGCGGTCCATGTCTCTAGGTCACTGTGTATCCCTGTTGCGGTCCATGTCTCTAGGTCATTGTCTATCCCTGTCGTGGTCCATGTCTCTAGGTCACCAACTATCTCTGTCGTGGTCCATGTCTCTAGGTCAAGCTCTATCCCTGTCGTGGTCCATGTCTATAGGTCATCATCTATTCCTGTTGCAGTCCATGTCTTTAGGTCACCATCTATCTCTGTCATGGTCCATGTCTCTAGGTCATCGTCTATCCGTGTCGTGGTCCATATCTCTAGGTCACCGCTTATCTCTGTCGCGGTCCATGTCTCTAGGTCATCGTCTATCCGTGTCGTGGTCCATATCTCTAGGTCACCGCTTATCTCTGTCGCGGTCCATGTCTCTAGGTCATCGTCTATCCCTGTTGCAGTCCATGTCTCTAGGTCATTGTCTATCCCTGTTGCAGTCCATGTCTCTAGGTCATCGTCTATCCCTGTTGCAGTCCATGTCTCTAGGTCATCGGCTATCCCTGTTGCGGTCCATGTCTTTAGGTCACCATCTATCTCTGTCGTGGTTCATGTCTTTAGGTCATCATCTATCCGTGTCGTGGTCCATATCTCTAGGTCACCGCTTATCTCTGTCGCGGTCCATGTCTCTAGGTCATCGTCTATCCCTGTTGCAGTCCATGTCTCTAGATCATCATCTATCCCTGTTGCAGTCCATGTCCCTAGGTCATCGTCTATCCCTGTCACGGTCCATGTCTCTAGGTCACCATCTATCTCTGTTGCGGTCCATGTCTCTAGGTCATCATTTATCCCTGTCACGGTCCATGTCTCTAGGTCACCATCTATCCCTGTCGTGGTCCATGTCTCTAGGTCACCATCTATCCCTGTCGTGGTCCATGTCTCTAGGTCACCATCTATCCCTGTCGTGGTCCATGTCTCTAGGTCACCATCTATCCCTGTCGTGGTCCATGTCTCTAGGTCCCCATCTATCTCTGCTGCGGTCCATGTTTCTAGGGCACCATCTATCCATGTCGCGGTCCATGTCTCTAGGTCTCTGTGTATCCGTGTCACGGTCCATATCTTTAGATCATTGTTTATCTCTGTCGCGGTCCTTATCTCTAGGTAAATGTGTATCTGTGTCGTGGTCCATGTTTCTAGGTCATCGTTTATCCCTGTCGCAGTCCATGTCTCTAGGTCCCCATCTATCTCTGCTGCGGTCCATGTCTCTAGGTCACCATCTATCTCTGTTGTGGTCCATGTCTCTAGGTCACTGAGTATCCATGTTGCAGTCCATGTCTCTAGGTCAACGTCTATCTATGTCTTGGTCCATGTGTCTAGGTCACCGTCTATCCGTGTCGCTGTCCATGTCTCTAGGTCACCATCTATCTCTGTTGTGGTCCATGTCTCTAGGTCATTGTCTATCCCTGTCGCGGTCCATGTCTCTAGGTCATCGTCTATCCCTGTTGCAGTCCATGTCTCTAGGTCACCATCTATCTCTTTCATGGTCCATGTCTCTAGGTCACTGTCTTTCTGTGGTGCAGTCCATGTCTCTAGGTCACCATCTATCCGTGTCGTTGTGCATGTCTCTAGGTCACCATCTATCCGTGTCGTTGTGCATGTCTCTAGGTCACCATCTATCCATGTCACGGTCCATGTCTCTAGGTCACTGTGTATCCCTGTCGTGGTCCATGTCTCTAGGTCATTGTCTATCCCTGTCGTGGTCCATGTCTCTAGGTCACCAACTATCTCTGTCGTGGTCCATGTCTCTAGGTCAAGCTCTATCCCTGTCGTGGTCCATGTCTATAGGTCATCATCTATTCCTGTTGCAGTCCATGTCTCTAGGTCACCATCTATCTCTGTCATGGTCCATGTCTCTAGGTCACTGTGTATCTCTGTTGCGGGCCATGTCTCTAGGTCACTGTGTATCTCTGTCGTGGTTCATGTCTCTAGGTCATTGTCTATCTCTGTCGCGGTCCATGTCTCTAGGTCATCGTCTATCCATGTTGTGGTCCATATCTCTAGGTCACCGCTTATCTCTGTCGCGGTCCATGTCTCCAGGTCATCGTCTATCCCTGTTGCAGTCCATGTCTCTAGGTCATTGTCTATCCCTGTTGCAGTCCATGTCTGTAGGTCATCATCTATCCGTGTCGTGGTCCATATCTCTAGGTCACCGCTTATCTCTGTCCCGGTCCATGTCTCTAGATCATCGTCTATCCCTGTTGCAGTCCATGTCTCTAGATCATTGTCTATCCCTGTTGCAGTCCATGTCTCTAGGTCATCGTCTATCCCTGTCACGGTCCATGTCTCTAGGTCACCATCTATCTCTGTTGCGGTCCATGTCTCTAGGTCATCGTCTATCCCTGTCACGGTCCATGTCTCTAGGTCATCGTTTATCCCTGTCGCAGTCCATGTCTCTAGGTCATTGTCTATCCCTGTCGTGGTCCATGTCTCTAGGTCATCGTCTATCCCTGTCGTGGTCCATGTCTCTAGGTCACCAACTATCTCTGTCGTGTTCCATGTCTCTAGGTCAAGCTCTATCCCTGTCGTGGTCCATGTCTCTAGGTCATCATCTATTCCTGTTGCAGTCCATGTCTCTAGGTCACCATCTATCTCTGTCATGGTCCATGTCTCTAGGTCACTGTGTATCTCTGTCATGGTCCATGTCTCTAGGTCACCATCTATCTCTGTTGCGGGCCATATCTCTAGGTCACTGTGTATCTCTGTCGTGGTTCATGTCTCTAGGTCATTGTCTATCTCTGTCGTGGTCCATGTCTCTAGGTCATCGTCTATCCGTGTCGTGGTCCATATCTCTAGGTCACCGCTTATCTCTGTCGCGGTCCATGTCTCTAGGTCATTGTCTATCCCTGTTGCAGTCCATGTCTCTAGGTCATCGTCTATCCCTGTTGCAGTCCATGTCTCTAGGTCATTGTCTATCCCTGTTGCAGTCCATGTCTCTAGGTCATCGTCTATCCCTGTTTCAGTCCATGTCTCTAGGTCATCATCTATCCGTGTCGTGGTTCATATCTCTAGGTCACCGCTTATCTCTGTCGCGGTCCATGTCTCTAGGTCATTGTCTATCCCTGTTGCAGTCCATGTCTCTAGGTCATTGTCTATCCCTGTTGCAGTCCATGTCAATAGGTCATCGTCTATCCCTGTTGCAGTCTATGTCTCTAGGTCATTGTCTATCCCTGTTGCAGTCCATGTCTCTAGGTCCCCATCTATCTCTGTCGTGGTTCATGTCTCTAGGTCACTGCCTATCTCTGTTGCGGTCCATGTCTCTAGGTCATCGTCTATCCCTGTCACGGTCCATGTCTCTAGGTCATCGTTTATCCCTGTCGCAGTCCATGTCTCTAGGTCATTGTCTATCCCTGTCGTGGTCCATGTCTCTAGGTCATTGTCTATCCCTGTCGTGGTCCATGTCTCTAGGTCACCAACTATCTCTGTCGTGTTCCATGTCTCTAGGTCAAGCTCTATCCCTGTCGTGGTCCATGTCTCTAGGTCATCATCTATTCCTGTTGCAGTCCATGTCTCTAGGTCACCATCTATCTCTGTCATGGTCCATGTCTCTAGGTCACTGTGTATCTCTGTCATGGTCCATGTCTCTAGGTCACCATCTATCTCTGTTGCGGGCCATATCTCTAGGTCACTGTGTATCTCTGTCGTGGTTCATGTCTCTAGGTCATTGTCTATCTCTGTCGTGGTCCATGTCTCTAGGTCATCGTCTATCCGTGTCGTGGTCCATGTCTCTAGTTCACCGCTTATCTCTGTCGCGGTCCATGTCTCTAGGTCATTGTCTATCCCTGTTGCAGTCCATGTCTCTAGGTCATCGTCTATCCCTGTTGCAGTCCATGTCTCTAGGTCATTGTCTATCCCTGTTGCAGTCCATGTCTCTAGGTCATCGTCTATCCCTGTTTCAGTCCATGTCTCTAGGTCATCATCTATCCGTGTCGTGGTTCATATCTCTAGGTCACCGCTTATCTCTGTCGCGGTCCATGTCTCTAGGTCATTGTCTATCCCTGTTGCAGTCCATGTCTCTAGGTCATTGTCTATCCCTGTTGCAGTCCATGTCAATAGGTCATCGTCTATCCCTGTTGCAGTCTATGTCTCTAGGTCATTGTCTATCCCTGTTGCAGTCCATGTCTCTAGGTCCCCATCTATCTCTGTCGTGGTTCATGTCTCTAGGTCACTGCCTATCTCTGTCGCGGTCCATGCTTACATATCATGCTTCTCTCAGTCTTTTTTTTTAAACAAAACCAAAACTGGGTGGAAAACACAGAATCTGAGCAGATCTTTCCATTAGGCTGGAATTACACACAGCGGTTTTTGTGCCAAAACCAGAATTGGATCCAACAGAAAAGAGAAGCACAAATCCTTCCATTATATTTTCTATCCCAATCAAATTCATTTTTGGATTTGGCAACAAAACAGCCGGATGTGTTTTCAGCCTTTGGCTATGTTCTCACACAGGATTTTTCCTCAGTATTTTTTAACCAAAACCAGGAGTGGTTTGAAATCACAGAAAGACTATGTTCACACTAAGTAATTGTCGCAGAGAATGAACAGGTTAACTCTTTGGGTGGGTGGTGGAATCCACCAGCGCATAGAATGGAGTCTATAGGAAGGGCGGAGAGTAAAGCGTGAGTGTGCGGGGACCAGCGGCGTAATCCACAGGGACTTCTCCTTAGAGTGGACATAAGGCTATGTTTACACACTGCGGAAATATACTGTGTGTGAACATCGCCTAATAATTCTGCCGGTGGGTTCCTCTGAGGGACATCGCACAGAACCGGTTGTACGGCTCAGCCCTGCCTCAACAAGGTGCATTTTTTGGAAGGTTTTACACACATTTTTTCATAATACATTGCATTAGGGAGCTTGAAGTGCGTGGAGACCACAGGTGCAGAGCCGGCCTTAGGGTAGATGGCGCCCAACACACACACATATATATATATATATATATATATATACACATACATACAGGGCAGAGCTGCTGCTGTCCCTGTGGCTGTGCTGTTTCTGCAACAAAGTAGCTGTTCTTTTCCAATTTTAGACAACACTATTAAAGGAGTTATCCAGGATTCAAAAAGGCATGGCTACTTTCTTTCATAAACAGCTCCATCCCAGTCCTCAGGTTGTGTGTGGTATTACAACCCAGTTCCATTAATGTGAATAGAGACAAGCTGTAATACCACATACAACTAAAAAAATAATAATACATTAACATAAGCAAATGCTCAACACTAGATATAAGCAGTATGCCCTATACATGCCCCCAAATAGTAGTCAGCTCTGTGCCACCATATAAGCAGGGAACTGTACGTAGGTAGGAAGCAAACCAACGCGAAACCAACGCGAACCAACGCGAAAACGTCGTTGAGGGGTATATGGTGGCAGATACACAGCAGCAGTAACGGGTGAGTGCTCAGGATCACATGAATGTAATGTACTGTGAGGTTAGTTAGCCGGTACTATTTGTCCCAGTGTGGACGACGGTGAGAGTATTTATACTAGCCTATATATAGGGAGCCTTGAAACATATTTTGCACTAACCTAGATATTATAAAAATTTAAAAATCTACGTATTTATCTGTGTGCTTGTATACTGCCATCTGCTGGTCTTTTCTATTTATTGCAAATCGTTTTTTTGTATGTTATATTTTTATAATAAAGTATGTGGTTTTAAACTGTTAAACTAGCCTCAATATGGTTCTTGTTGTATAAAAAAAAGTTATAGGTAGCTGTAGGTAATTATAGGTAGCTGTAGGTAGGTAGTTATAGGTAGCTGTGGAAGTTGTAGGTAGATGTGGGTAGGTAGTTATAGGTAGCTGTGGTAGTAGTAGGTAGGTAGATGTGGGTAGCTGTAGGTAGTTATAGGTAGCTGTGGTAGTTGTAGGAGGGTAGTTGTAGGTAGGTAGTTGTAGGTAGGTAGATGTAGGTAGGTAGTTGTAGGTAGGTAGTTGTAGGTAGGTAGATGTAGGAAGGTAGTTGTAGGTAGGTAGTTGTAGGTAGCTGTAGGTGGGAAGTTGTAGGTAGGTAGTTATAGGTAGTTGTAGGTAGGTAGTTCGGCGATAGGGTAGAACAGACACAGCATGCATTATGTGACAGTGTTGTGCTGTGTATGTCCCGACCCGATCGCTCCCCCAGCTGGCCGCCCGGCACCCTGCTCCCGCAGACATACAGCGCTCCCGCAGACATACGGCGCTCCCGCAGACATACGGCGCTCCCGCAGACATACGGCACTCCCGCAGACATACGCCGCTCCCGCAGACATAGAGCGCTCCCGCAGACATACGCCGCTCCCGCAGACATAGAGCGCTCCCGCAGACATACGCCGCTCCCGCAGACATACAGCGCTCCCGCAGACATAGGGCGATCCCGCAGACATACGCCAATCCCGCAGACATAGGGCGCTCCCGCAGACATAGGGCGCTCCCGCAGACATACGCCGCTCCCGCAGACATACGGCGCTCCCGCAGACATACGGCGCTCCCGCAGACATACAGCGCTCCCGCAGACATACGCCGCTCCCGCAGACATAGGGCGCTCCCGCAGACATACGCCGCTCCCGCAGACATACGGCGCTCCCGCAGACATACGGCGCTCCCGCAGACATAGGGCGCTCCCGCAGACATACGGCGCTCCCGCAGACATACGGCGCTCCCGCAGACATACGGCGCTCCCGCAGACATAGAGCGCTCTCGCAGACATACGCCAATCCCGCAGACATAGGGCGCTCCCGCAGACATACGCCGCTCCCGCAGACATACGCCGCTCCCGCAGACATAGGGCGCTCCCGCAGACATACGGCGCTCCCACAGACATACGCCGCTCCCGCAGACATACGCCAATCCCGCAGACATAGGGCGCTCCCGCAGACATACGCCGCTCCCGCAGACATACGCCGCTCCCGCAGACATACGCCGCTCCCGCAGACACAGGGCGCTCCCGCAGACATACGGCGCTCCCGCAGACATACGGCGCTCCCGCAGACATACGGCGCTCCCGCAGACATACGGCGCTCCCGCTGACATACGGCGCTCCCGCTGACATAGGGCGATCCCACAGACATACGCCGCTCCCGCAGACATAGAGCGCTCCCGCAGACATTCGCCGCTCCCGCAGACATATGCCGCTCCCGCAGACATAGGGCGATCCCGCAGACATAGGGCGCTCCCGCAGACATAGAGCGCTCCCGCAGACATACGCCGATCCCGCAGACATACGCCGCTCCCGCAGACAT
This sequence comes from Dendropsophus ebraccatus, assembly GCF_027789765.1. Lineage (NCBI taxonomy): Eukaryota > Metazoa > Chordata > Amphibia > Anura > Hylidae > Dendropsophus > Dendropsophus ebraccatus. The sequence continues at coordinate 93,238,809 of NC_091465.1, read as the reverse complement.
AAGCCGATCCCGCAGACATAGAGCGCTCCCGCAGACATACGCCGCTCCCGCAGACATAGGGCGCTCCCGCAGACATACGCCGCTCCCGCAGACATACGCCGCTCCCGCAGACATACGCCGCTCCCGCAGACATACAGCGCTCCCGCAGACATACAGCGCTCCCGCAGACATACGCCGCTCCCGCAGACATACGCCGCTCCCGCAGACATACGGCGCTCCCGCAGACATAGGGCGATCCCGCAGACATAGGGCGATCCCGCAGACATACGGCGCTCCCGCAGACATACAGCGCTCCCGCAGACATACGCTGCTCCCGTAGACATAGAGCGCTCCCGCAGACATACGCTGCTCCCGCAGACATACGGCGCTCCCGCAGACATACGCCGCTCCCGCAGACATAGGGCGATCCCGCAGACATACGCCGCTCCCGCAGACATACGCCGCTCCCGCAGACATAGGGCGCTCCCGCAGACATAGAGCGCTCCCGCAGACATACAGCGCTCCCGCAGACATAGGGCGATCCCGCAGACATACGCCGCTCCCGCAGACATACGCCGCTCCCGCAGACATACGGCGCTCCCGCAGACATAGGGCGCTCCCGCAGACATAGGGCGCTCCCGCAGACATACGCCGCTCCCGCAGACATACGCCGCTCCCGCAGACATAGAGCGCTCCAGCAGACATACGGCGCTCCCGCAGACATACGGCGCTCCCGCAGACATAGGGCGCTCCCGCAGACATAGGGCGCTCCCGCAGACATACGCCGATCCCGCAGACATAGAGCGCTCCCGCAGACATACGCCGCTCCCGCAGACATACGCCGCTCCCGCAGACATACGCCGCTCCCGCAGACATACAGCGCTCCTTTCTACACCAGATAAGTATACAGAGCCGCCTCTATGGCTGATCCCCCTCCTGCAGACAGAGACAGCAGCACACGTTCCTATAGCTGGATGTGCAGCTGTCTCTTCTGCCCGAGCGCCCCCTGCTGGCCGCCCCTAGGATACTGCCCTGCACGGGCGTCCTGGTATGTGCCACACAGGGCAGTCCTGCGTCTTTCTGGGCAGTCCTGCGTCTTTCTGGGCAGTCCTGCGTCTTTTAATCCAAATAGAAACTTTTGATGATTCAGCTAAATCCGACCCCGGAGGGGTTAATGCAGCGTCCTGAGAGGGCGGAGGAGTCAGCGGGGCGGGGCCTCTGGGGCTTGTTCACACCTGCAGCACAGAGAAGGGCGCCTCACTTCATCTCCCATCTCTGGATTAAGTGCAGCCTCTCCTCTCCCCATCTCATCCTCCGGTGAGTGCAGCCTCTCCTCTCCTCTCCCCATCTCATCCTCCGGTGAGTGCAGCCTCTCCTCTCCCCATCTCATCCTCCAGTGAGTGCAGCCTCTCCTCTCCCCATCTCATCCTCCGGTGAGTGCAGCCTCTCCTCTCCCCATCTCATCCTCCGGTGAGTGCAGCCTCTCCTCTCCCGATCTCCTCTCATCCCCCCGGTGAGTGCAGCCTCTCCTCTCCCCATCTCATCCTCCGGTGAGTGCAGCCTCTCCTCTCCCCATCTCATCCCCCTGGTGAGTGCAGCCTCTCCTCTCCCCCATCTCATCCCCCTGGTGAGTGCAGCCTCTCCTCTCCCCCATCTCATCCCATCCTCCGGTGAGTGCAGCCTCTCCTCTCCCCCATCTCATCCCATCCTCCGGTGAGTGCAGCCTCTCCTCTCCCCCATCTCATCCCATCCTCCGGTGAGTGCAGCCTCTCCTCTCCCCCATCTCATCCCATCCTCCGGTGAGTGCAGCCTCTCCTCTCCCCCATCTCATCCCATCCTCCGGTGAGTGCAGCCTCTCCTCTCCCCCATCTCATCTCATCCCATCCTCCGGTGAGTGCAGCCTCTCCTCTCCCCCATCTCATCTCATCCCATCCTCCGGTGAGTGCAGCCTCTCCTCTCCCCCATCTCATCTCATCCCATCCTCCGGTGAGTGCAGCCTCTCCTCTCCCCCATCTCATCCCATCCCATCCTCCGGTGAGTGCAGCCTCTCCTCTCCCCCATCTCATCTCATCCCATCCTCCGGTGAGTGCAGCCTCTCCTCTCCCCCATCTCATCTCATCCCATCCTCCGGTGAGTGCAGCCTCTCCTCTCCCCCATCTCATCTCATCCCATCCTCCGGTGAGTGCAGCCTCTCCTCTCTTCCATCTCATCTCATCCCATCCTCCGTGAGTGCAGCCTCTCCTCTCTTCCATCTCATCTCATCCCATCCTCCGGTGAGTGCAGCCTCTCCTCTCTTCCATCTCATCTCATCCCATCCTCCGGTGAGTGCAGCCTCTCCTCTCTTCCATCTCATCTCATCCCATCCTCCGGTGAGTGCAGCCTCTCCTCTCTTCCATCTCATCTCATCCCATCCTCCGGTGAGTGCAGCCTCTCCTCTCCCCCATCTCATCTCATCCCATCCTCCGGTGAGTGCAGCCTCTCCTCTCCCCCATCTCATCTCATCCCATCCTCCGGTGAGTGCAGCCTCTCCTCTCCCCCATCTCACCTCATCCTCCGGTGAGTGCAGCCTCTCCTCTCCCCCATCTCATCTCATCCCATCCTCCGGTGAGTGCAGCCTCTCCTCTCCCCCATCTCATCTCATCCCATCCTCCGGTGAGTGCAGCCTCTCCTCTCCCCCATCTCATCTCATCCCATCCTCCGGTGAGTGCAGCCTCTCCTCTCCCCCATCTCATCTCATCCCATCCTCCGGTGAGTGCAGCCTCTCCTCTCCCCCATCTCATCTCATCCCATCCTCCGGTGAGTGCAGCCTCTCCTCTCCCCCATCTCATCTCATCCCCATCCTCCGGTGAGTGCAGCCTCTCCTCTCCCCCATCTCATCTCATCCCATCCTCCGGTGAGTGCAGCCTCTCCTCTCCCCCATCTCATCCCATCCCATCCTCCGGTGAGTGCAGCCTCTCCTCTCCCCCATCTCATCTCATCCCATCCTCCGGTGAGTGCAGCCTCTCCTCTCCCCCATCTCATCTCATCCCATCCTCCGGTGAGTGCAGCCTCTCCTCTCCCCCATCTCATCTCATCCCATCCTCCGGTGAGTGCAGCCTCTCCTCTCCCCCATCTCATCCCATCCCATCCTCCGGTGAGTGCAGCCTCTCCTCTCCCCCATCTCATCTCATCCCATCCTCCGGTGAGTGCAGCCTCTCCTCTCCCCCATCTCATCCATCCCATCCTCCGGTGAGTGCAGCCTCTCCTCTCCCCCATCTCATCCCATCCCATCCTCCGGTGAGTGCAGCCTCTCCTCTCCCCCATCTCATCCCATCCCATCCTCCGGTGAGTGCAGCCTCTCCTCTCCCCCATCTCATCCCATCCCATCCTCCGGTGAGTGCAGCCTCTCCTCTCCCCCATCTCATCCCATCCCATCCTCCGGTGAGTGCAGCCTCTCCTCTCCCCCATCTCATCCCATCCCATCCTCCGGTGAGTGCAGCCTCTCCTCTCCCCCATCTCATCCCATCCCATCCTCCGGTGAGTGCAGCCTCTCCTCTCCCCATCTCATCCCATCCATCCTCCGGTGAGTGCAGCCTCTCCTCTCCCCCATCTCATCCCATCCCATCCTCCGGTGAGTGCAGCCTCTCCTCTCCCCCATCTCATCCCATCCCATCCTCCGGTGAGTGCAGCCTCTCCTCTCCCCCATCTCATCCCATCCCATCCTCCGGTGAGTGCAGCCTCTCCTCTCCCCCATCTCATCCCATCCCATCCTCCGGTGAGTGCAGCCTCTCCTCTCCCCCATCTCATCCCATCCCATCCTCCGGTGAGTGCAGCCTCTCCTCTCCCCCATCTCATCCCATCCCATCCTCCGGTGAGTGCAGCCTCTCCTCTCCCCCATCTCATCCCATCCCATCCTCCGGTGAGTGCAGCCTCTCCTCTCCCCCATCTCATCCCATCCCATCCTCCGGTGAGTGCAGCCTCTCCTCTCCCCCATCTCATCCCATCCCATCCTCCGGTGAGTGCAGCCTCTCCTCTCCCCCATCTCATCCCATCCCATCCTCCGGTGAGTGCAGCCTCTCCTCTCCCCCATCTCATCCCATCCCATCCTCCGGTGAGTGCAGCCTCTCCTCTCCCCCATCTCATCCCATCCCATCCTCCGGTGAGTGCAGCCTCTCCTCTCCCCCATCTCATCCATCCCATCCTCCGGTGAGTGCAGCCTCTCCTCTCCCCCATCTCATCCCATCCCATCCTCCGGTGAGTGCAGCCTCTCCTCTCCCCCATCTCATCCCATCCATCCTCCGGTGAGTGCAGCCTCTCCTCTCCCCCATCTCATCCCATCCCATCCTCCGGTGAGTGCAGCCTCTCCTCTCCCCCATCTCATCCCATCCCATCCTCCGGTGAGTGCAGCCTCTCCTCTCCCCCATCTCATCCCATCCCATCCTCCGGTGAGTGCAGCCTCTCCTCTCCCCCATCTCATCCCATCCCATCCTCCGGTGAGTGCAGCCTCTCCTCTCCCCCATCTCATCCCATCCCATCCTCCGGTGAGTGCAGCCTCTCCTCTCCCCCATCTCATCCCATCCCATCCTCCGGTGAGTGCAGCCTCTCCTCTCCCCCATCTCATCCCATCCCATCCTCCGGTGAGTGCAGCCTCTCCTCTCCCCCATCTCATCCCATCCCATCCTCCGGTGAGTGCAGCCTCTCCTCTCCCCCATCTCATCCCATCCCATCCTCCGGTGAGTGCAGCCTCTCCTCTCCCCCATCTCATCCCATCCCATCCTCCGGTGAGTGCAGCCTCTCCTCTCCCCCATCTCATCCCATCCCATCCTCCGGTGAGTGCAGCCTCTCCTCTCCCCCATCTCATCCCATCCCATCCTCCGGTGAGTGCAGCCTCTCCTCTCCCCCATCTCATCCCATCCCATCCTCCGGTGAGTGCAGCCTCTCCTCTCCCCCATCTCATCCCATCCCATCCTCCGGTGAGTGCAGCCTCTCCTCTCCCCCATCTCATCCCATCCCATCCTCCGGTGAGTGCAGCCTCTCCTCTCCCCCATCTCATCCCATCCCATCCTCCGGTGAGTGCAGCCTCTCCTCTCCCCCATCTCATCCCATCCCATCCTCCGGTGAGTGCAGCCTCTCCTCTCCCCCATCTCATCCCATCCCATCCTCCGGTGAGTGCAGCCTCTCCTCTCCCCCATCTCATCCCATCCCATCCTCCGGTGAGTGCAGCCTCTCCTCTCCCCCATCTCATCCCATCCCATCCTCCGGTGAGTGCAGCCTCTCCTCTCCCCATCTCATCCCATCCCATCCTCCGGTGAGTGCAGCCTCTCCTCTCCCCCATCTCATCCCATCCCATCCTCCGGTGAGTGCAGCCTCTCCTCTCCCCCATCTCATCCCATCCCATCCTCCGGTGAGTGCAGCCTCTCCTCTCCCCCATCTCATCCCATCCCATCCTCCGGTGAGTGCAGCCTCTCCTCTCCCCCATCTCATCCATCCCATCCTCCGGTGAGTGCAGCCTCTCCTCTCCCCCATCTCATCCCATCCCATCCTCCGGTGAGTGCAGCCTCTCCTCTCCCCATCTCATCCCATCCCATCCTCCGGTGAGTGCAGCCTCTCCTCTCCCCCATCTCATCCCATCCCATCCTCCGGTGAGTGCAGCCTCTCCTCTCCCCCATCTCATCCCATCCCATCCTCCGGTGAGTGCAGCCTCTCCTCTCCCCCATCTCATCCCATCCCATCCTCCGGTGAGTGCAGCCTCTCCTCTCCCCCATCTCATCCCATCCCATCCTCCGGTGAGTGCAGCCTCTCCTCTCCCCCATCTCATCCCATCCCATCCTCCGGTGAGTGCAGCCTCTCCTCTCCCCCATCTCATCCCATCCCATCCTCCGGTGAGTGCAGCCTCTCCTCTCCCCCATCTCATCCCATCCCATCCTCCGGTGAGTGCAGCCTCTCCTCTCCCCCATCTCATCCCATCCCATCCTCCGGTGAGTGCAGCCTCTCCTCTCCCCCATCTCATCCCATCCCATCCTCCGGTGAGTGCAGCCTCTCCTCTCCCCCATCTCATCCCATCCCATCCTCCGGTGAGTGCAGCCTCTCCTCTCCCCATCTCATCCCATCCCATCCTCCGGTGAGTGCAGCCTCTCCTCTCCCCCATCTCATCCCATCCCATCCTCCGGTGAGTGCAGCCTCTCCTCTCCCCCATCTCATCCCATCCCATCCTCCGGTGAGTGCAGCCTCTCCTCTCCCCCATCTCATCCCATCCCATCCTCCGGTGAGTGCAGCCTCTCCTCTCCCCCATCTCATCCCATCCCATCCTCCGGTGAGTGCAGCCTCTCCTCTCCCCCATCTCATCCCATCCCATCCTCCGGTGAGTGCAGCCTCTCCTCTCCCCCATCTCATCCCATCCCATCCTCCGGTGAGTGCAGCCTCTCCTCTCCCCCATCTCATCCATCCCATCCTCCGGTGAGTGCAGCCTCTCCTCTCCCCCATCTCATCCCATCCCATCCTCCGGTGAGTGCAGCCTCTCCTCTCCCCATCTCATCCCATCCCATCCTCCGGTGAGTGCAGCCTCTCCTCTCCCCCATCTCATCCCATCCCATCCTCCGGTGAGTGCAGCCTCTCCTCTCCCCCATCTCATCCCATCCCATCCTCCGGTGAGTGCAGCCTCTCCTCTCCCCCATCTCATCCCATCCCATCCTCCGGTGAGTGCAGCCTCTCCTCTCCCCCATCTCATCCCATCCCATCCTCCGGTGAGTGCAGCCTCTCCTCTCCCCCATCTCATCCCATCCCATCCTCCGGTGAGTGCAGCCTCTCCTCTCCCCCATCTCATCCCATCCCATCCTCCGGTGAGTGCAGCCTCTCCTCTCCCCCATCTCATCCCATCCCATCCTCCGGTGAGTGCAGCCTCTCCTCTCCCCCATCTCATCCCATCCCATCCTCCGGTGAGTGCAGCCTCTCCTCTCCCCATCTCATCCCATCCCATCCTCCGGTGAGTGCAGCCTCTCCTCTCCCCCATCTCATCCATCCCATCCTCCGGTGAGTGCAGCCTCTCCTCTCCCCCATCTCATCCCATCCCATCCTCCGGTGAGTGCAGCCTCTCCTCTCCCCCATCTCATCCCATCCCATCCTCCGGTGAGTGCAGCCTCTCCTCTCCCCATCTCATCCCATCCCATCCTCCGGTGAGTGCAGCCTCTCCTCTCCCCCATCTCATCCCATCCCATCCTCCGGTGAGTGCAGCCTCTCCTCTCCCCCATCTCATCCATCCCATCCTCCGGTGAGTGCAGCCTCTCCTCTCCCCCATCTCATCCCATCCCATCCTCCGGTGAGTGCAGCCTCTCCTCTCCCCCATCTCATCCCATCCCATCCTCCGGTGAGTGCAGCCTCTCCTCTCCCCCATCTCATCCCATCCCATCCTCCGGTGAGTGCAGCCTCTCCTCTCCCCCATCTCATCCCATCCCATCCTCCGGTGAGTGCAGCCTCTCCTCTCCCCCATCTCATCCCATCCCATCCTCCGGTGAGTGCAGCCTCTCCTCTCCCCCATCTCATCCCATCCCATCCTCCGGTGAGTGCAGCCTCTCCTCTCCCCCATCTCATCCCATCCCATCCTCCGGTGAGTGCAGCCTCTCCTCTCCCCCATCTCATCCCATCCCATCCTCCGGTGAGTGCAGCCTCTCCTCTCCCCCATCTCATCCCATCCCATCCTCCGGTGAGTGCAGCCTCTCCTCTCCCCCCATCTCATCCCATCCCATCCTCCGGTGAGTGCAGCCTCTCCTCTCCCCCATCTCATCCCATCCCATCCTCCGGTGAGTGCAGCCTCTCCTCTCCCCCATCTCATCCCATCCCATCCTCCGGTGAGTGCAGCCTCTCCTCTCCCCCATCTCATCCCATCCCATCCTCCGGTGAGTGCAGCCTCTCCTCTCCCCCATCTCATCCCATCCCATCCTCCGGTGAGTGCAGCCTCTCCTCTCCCCCATCTCATCCCATCCCATCCTCCGGTGAGTGTGTGGTGTACCCCCAGGGTGTTATGTCGGAGGATCAGCTGGTCACTTGCTGGGTGGTGAGGTGTGACACCAGTTCTATGTGGGTTGGCCGAGATACAGCCGGGCCCAGTGATGTTATGTGGTGACGCCAGTGCCGGGGGCACACAGGTATGGTGGCACACCTGCTTTTATTTTATAGGGCCGGTTGCACCTTGTTCCCCTGTGGACAGTGTGCTGCCGGTTGCTATGGGGTCCCTTGGGATGATATCACGGTGGTCTGGAGTGGTGTAGTGACCCTCCCGGACTATCAGTACTGTCACCCATAAAATGGGGAAGTGTCCCAAGGCTGTAGTGTACACTGTGTCGGTGTGGGGTGAAGAGTCACAGAGTCTCTTTAGCATAAATAAAAGTTCTGGTGTGCAGCAGGTTATACAGCTGTGCCTTGTCAGGGTATAAAACACTTGATAGTTCCCTTGATAAAACACTTGATAAGACGTTTTTAATAGAAATACAGCAAGGAGTACAGTCTTGCTGATGAGTAGAGTGCTGAGAGATACAGTCAGAGTAGCAGAGAGGAGGATGTCATGAGAGTCTCAACGCAAGTAGTACTGTGCTCTGCCGGGATGTTGGAGGATGAGGTAGAAGAATACTTAGAAGAAGAGAATACTTGTGCCCGTCTATTGACCTTTAAGTCTTCACACCACCTAATACCCACCAGTATTGGGGGACCCGTCCTATGAGGGCGACACAAGGCCCTGTTACCTGGGATGAGCAGATTGCTGAGGGTTCCCTGCTGACCACTGCGCTGTGAGATAGAGTTCCTAGGCTCTTAGCAACTTTGCTCTATCCGGATCAGTTCCTAGCTTACTGCTGTCTGTGGATACTGTCCTGCGCTGTGACTCCCCTAGTCCACGGTGTGGGTTGAGAATATCTCGGACTTGTCCTCTCCTGTAGGAGTTTAACACTGCATAGTGTTGTGTAGAGTAAGCTGAGAAGAAACTGTGAGCTATGTCTTGTCTTGCTTCCTACCCACACGGGTTCTGACTAAGACTGACCCTTGAAAGTAAGGGGACCTGGCAGAGGGCCGGGGCCCAGAGAGGACCACTGTAGAGAGCTGTCTGGCTTGTGTCCTTCCTCTACAATGTCCAACACGAAAGAGACATGCACCTCCTCTACCCATGTGACTTCCTTCCTCAGCGTATTTAAGGTGCACTGTGAGTGGGTGAAGAGTGCAGTAGAAAAAGTAAAGAAAGAGATGATAGGACAGAAGAAGAAATATTCCCATAGGTTCACAGATCCATATGACACATGACCAAACAATAACCCCTTACACACTTCAGCTGTGCAGCATCTGAATACATACATCTAGAACAGCGACATCTAGGGGGAAACTTTATCACTACCTTCATCACCACTTACAACAAGTACAGGCTTTTACAAAGGATGTAACCAATAGCAACACCCATGGTGGGACACCACAAGTGCAGCCTCTGCCCCCACGGTGAGTGCAGCCTCTGCACGCCCGATCTCATCCCCCGGTGAGTGCAGCTCTGAAGGCTGCCTGTATATTCTTACCTGGTGATATGTCCCTATTGCACAGGAGAGGCCGCCAGTTTTCTCTTGTCTTTCTCCATAGTGCAGTTAGTCTTTTGCTCCATGGCTGGTGAGATAGTTAGCAGCATTTCCCGCCCCCATAGCGCTGATCTGGCCCATTCCCACTAGAGATGTCTGTGCAGTCCTTGCTGTATATATAGTTAGTGATGTCCCTATATCATTAGTGATGTCTGTGCAGTCCTTGCTGTATATATAGTTAGTGATGTCCCTATATCATTAGTGATGTCTGTGCAGTCCTTGCTGTATATATAGTTAGTGATGTCCCTATATCATTAGTGATGTCTGTGCAGTCCTTGCTGTATATATAGTTAGTGATGTCTGTGCAGTCCTTGCTGTATATAGCACTCTGTGTAATGGTGACGGGCTTCTGACAGCTAATGACCGTGTATAGAAAGTTCATATATACCTTTCGGCGATTCCTGGTGTCTTCTGGGCTTCTTCCTGCTCCTCGTTGCCACAGATGTAACTTCAGAGCCGATCTCTGAATTGACAGGCTTCTCAGCCAGTCACTGGCCAAGACGGACAGTGGACGGTTATCACGTGGGTAGAGTAATGGCCCTATTCCACGGGTCGTTTTAGAGGAGCAAACGAGCGCTATTAGCGCTCGTTTGCTCCTCGTTCGCCGCTTGCTGCCGCCGCTATTCAACGCGGGTGAGTGCGGGAGGGGCGGCGGGGAGCTGCAGGGGGGCTGCCCGGGGGATCGCTGATCGTCCGGGCAGCCCATAGGATATTGCAGCATCTGCTGCCGACGCTCCTATTCAACGGAGCGACGGCAGCAGATCGCTGCTATATCAGTCGCTTGTTTTTCAACATGTTGAAAAACAAGCGACTGCAACGATCAGCCGACATGAACGATGTCGGCTGATCGTTGCACTCTATTGCACGGAACGATTATCGTCCGTAGCGGTCGATATCGTCCGAAAACGAACGATAATCGTTCCGTGGAATAGGGCCTTAAGTGTAGAGGTCTTTGGTCTTTAGACTCTGTAGAGCTAGGACACACCCAACAGTTTTCCTTCAAGTAACCTTACTTGGCACTATGCAGTGTTAAAACCTTTACAGGAGAGGACCAGTCAGAGATCATCTCAACCCACATCGTGGACTAGGAGAGTCATAGTGTAGGACAGTATCCACAAAGGCAGAAAGCCAGGAACTGATCCAGATAGAGCAAAGTTGCCAAGAGCCTATGAACTCTATCCCGCAGCGCGGTTGTCAGCATAAAACCCTGAGGTTGAGACTCTCATGACATCCTCCTCTCTGCTACTCATCACATCAGCACGACTGTACTCCTCACTGTATTCCTATCACAGATCTGGACGACATCCTCCTCTCTGATTCTTCCTCATATCCCTCAGCACGACTGTACCTCTCAATAAATCAGCATTCAGATCTGTAGTGAGTATAAAGTGTCCTATCAAGTATAAAGTACTCTGTTAATGTAAAGCTGTATGTTCTGCTGCACACCTTCAGAGTAACCAAGATTTTATTTATGGTAAAGAGACTCTGTGATTCTTCGTCTCACACCAACACAGTATACACACACTCTTTGGGACATTTCCCCTTTCTGTGGGTGGCAGTACCGATAGTCCGGGAGGGTCACTACACCACTCTGGACCACCGTGATATCATCCCAAGGGACCCCATAGCAGCCCAGCAGGACACTGGCCACAGGGGAACAAGGTACAACCGGCCTTCTAAAATAAAAGCAGGTGTGCCATCATACCTGTGTGCCCAACCGGCACTGGCGTCACGACATAACACACTAGGGTCAGTGTATATAGCTGAGTGTAAGTGCAGGCACATTATAGCAGCAGTGTATATAGCTGAGTGTAAGTGCAGGCACATTATAGCAGCAATGTATATAGCTGAGTGTAAGTGCAGGCACATTATAGCAGGAATGGACAGGATGGGAAACACAAGGGCGGACAGAGACTGCAGGGGGCGTGAAGGAATGAGCAGGGCAGATGTGGGCACATACATGCAGCGCTCTCTGTCCGGGGAGAGAGGGGTTACAGCTATGGAGAGATTACCCCCCCACAGTCCTGTCCCCTGATGTTATCCCCAGCCTGAAGTGGATCTGCTATGATTTGGAAGGTGAGGGAGACTTCCTGGGTCAGAGTACAGGGCTGTAGACCCCGCTATGCAGACCATTCCCCTCCCCCACTCCCCCACCCACCCAGTACAGGGAGCTCTTACACCAAAGCAATGCTCTTACACCAAGTCACAATTTTGAAAAACTGTGAGCTCTTATACCAAAACGCTCTCAATCCAAGTTACTCTTAAACCGAGGTACCACTGTGTGTGTGTGTGTGTATACATGGCATTATATATATATATTATGCACACGCAATGCGTGTATATCCATCCACTCTCTGTGTATTATTGGGAATGATGTGTGCGGTGGATGAGGCAGTGTCGCAGGATGGCGGGGGATTCTTGCAGCCGTGTTCAGTAGATGGGACGTTGTTTCTGTCGGGGTGATGCTGTAGCTCAGTAGTCAGTATTGCATTTGATAGGCTCAGATACGTGGTTGTTACCTGCGGCATTGGATCACGTTACGTTCTTGGCACAGGGTGTGTCTCTCCGTCCCACCCATTGTTCTGTATAATTTATTGTTTAACCCTTTCAGGACCGGCTGTAGGGACCCAGAACTAGTAGGGAATTCCTTAAAGAGGACCTGTCACCCCCCACTAGAGCCCCCTATACTTACCTGATCGCGCCGGGTCCCGCTTCTTGACCCGGTCCGGTGACGGAGATTTCAGTGCCCGACGCGCGTGGTCCTGAGATGAGTCCGATGCCCATAGAGAATGAATGGAGCGTCGGACTCGCCATTCATTCTCTACGAGCGTCGGACTCCTCAGGACCACGCGCTTCGGGCGCTGAAATCTCAGTCACCGGACCGGATCAAGAAGCGGGACCCGGCGCGATCAAGTAAGTATAGGGGGCTCTAGCGGGGGGTCGGCAGTTCCCTTTAAGGTTGTGTTGACGCAAATGGACATGATACTTGTACCCCACCTCCTAATCCTCAGGGCATCCAGGCACCATGTCTCCCCCCCTAACCCCCCCCCCCCTCCGCCTAATCCTCAGGGCATCTAGGTCCCATGTGCCCCCTGCCTAATCCTCCTCCTGCCCGCACTTACTGGAGATGAATACTCTCTGGCGGCGGCTCTGGAATGTAAATGTTCCCTATTGTTCCTGTATGTAGGGCAGGATCTGCCAGTGCCAAGTCCTGTGCCAACATCCTGCCCTGACTCCTCCTGATGCTGCCTCCGGCTCCAAAAACACTTGGCATCTGGGAGACTTGACCTGCAGGCACCCCAATCTTTTCCCCCTCCAGAAGTGTCTGTACATTCTTCTCATCCCCTCAGGGTCAGGGTCCTCATCTGACCCTAATGTATAGTACTCCAGAGCTGTGCTCACGTATGTTACATCCTATATTATACCCCAGAGCTGCACTCACTATTCAGCTGGTGGGGTCACTGTGTATATTATTAGAGTCTCAGGGGGAGGTGGGGAGGGGTCTTGTTTCCTCCCCTCTAGCGATAGGTCTCTGCTTGCTGCTGTTTAACACCCGACCACTTTCCATGTTTGTATTTTTGTCATCTTCTTGGTCGCAGCGTCACTTGGATTTGTGGATGCAGGTGTCATTTCTACCAAATAATGTATAATATAGTATATACCTGTAGGGATCAGGATAGAGGGGGATCCCCATCATATATGATATAGTATATACCTGTAGGGATCAGGATACAGGGGGATCCCCATCATATATGATATAGTATATACCTGTAGGGATCAGGATACAGGGGGATCCCCATCATATATAATATAGTATATACCTGTAGGGATCAGGATACAGGGGGATTCCCATCATATATAATATAGTATATACCTGTAGGGATCAGAATACAGGGGTAACCCCATCATATATAATATAGTATATACCTGTAGGGATCAGGATACAGGGGGATTCCCATCATATATAATATAGTATATACCTGTAGGGATCAGAATACAGGGGTAACCCCATCATATATAATATAGTATATACCTGTAGGGATCAGGATACAGGGGGTAACCCCATCATATATGATATAGTATATACCTGTAGGGATCAGGATACAGGGGGTAACCCCATCATATATGATATAGTATATACCTGTAGGGATCAGGATACAGGGGTAACCCCATCATATATGATATAGTATATACCTGTAGGGATCAGGATACAGGGGGTAACCCCATCATATATAATATAGTATATACCTGTAGGGATCAGGATACAGGGGGTAACCCCATCATATATGATATAGTATATACCTGTAGGGATCAGGATACAGGGGGTAACCCCATCATATATGATATAGTATATACCTGTAGGGATCAGGATACAGGGGTAACCCCATCATATATGATATAGTATATACCTGTAGGGATCAGGATACAGGGGTAACCCCATCATATATGATATAGTATATACCTGTAGGGATCAGGATACAGGGGGTAACCCCATCATATATGATATAGTATATACCTGTAGGGATCAGGATACAGGGGGTAACCCCATCATATATGATATAGTATATACCTGTAGGGATCAGGATACAGGGGGGGGGTAACTCCATCATATATAATATAGTATATACCTGTAGGGATCAGGATACAGGGGGGGGTAACTCCATCATTTATGATATAGTATATACCTGTAGGGATCAGGATACGGGTGGTGGATATGGGAGTGACCTGAGCTGCTCAGCACCTCTTTGCCCCTCCCCCTCCGGCTTCTGTCGCAATGTTTCCTCACACTTAATGACTGGTGATAACTGGTCGGTGCCGGATCTGCCGGTAACAATGAAGTGATCCCTGACACATTGTTGTGTAATCCTCTCATGTGTCCAGGAGATTGAGCTGTACTTGCTGAGAGTTGTAGTAGCTGTCGGACGGGCGGCCATGTTCCCCAGTGACTGTCTGCCCTGTATACTAATCCCTTCTCTTTGTCTTCGCCGTTTCCTTTCTCGTCTTTCTCTTGGTGGATTCCTGATTTGCCCCCAGTAACTATGGAGGCTCCGCACATCGCACCGTGACATCACATGACTGGGCTTTCTCTACAGCAGCGCCCCTAATGTCTTTGGGGTTTCTCTGGTACTGCAGCTCGGCCTTTTCTAGGTGAATGGGGATAAACTGCAGTACCAGCCCTCACTATACTGTACTGCAGAGCCCTCCTCCCCCTCACTATACTGTACTGCAGAGCCCTCCCCCTCGCTATACTGTACTGCAGAGCCCTCCCCCCTCCTCACTATACTGTACTGCAGAGCCCTCCTCCCTCCTCGCTATACTGTACTGCAGAGCCCTCCCCCTCGCTATACTGTACTGCAGAGCCCTCCCCCCTCCTCACTATACTGTACTGCAGAGCCCTCCTCCCTCCTCACTATACTGTACTGCAGAGCCCTCCCCCTCACTATACTGTACTGCAGAGCCCTCCTCCCTCCTCACTATACTGTACTGCAGAGCCCTCCTCCCTCCTCACTATACTGTACTGCAGAGCCCTCCCCCTCGCTATACTGTACTGCAGAGCCCTCCCCCCTCCTCACTATACTGTACTGCAGAGCCCTCCTCCCTCCTCACTATACTGTACTGCAGAGCCCTCCCCCCTCCTCACTATACTGTACTGCAGAGCCCTCCCCCCTCCTCACTATACTGTACTGCAGAGCCCTCCCCCTCGCTATACTGTACCGCAGAGCCCTCCCCCCTCCTCACTATACTGTACTGCAGAGCCCTCCCCCCTCCTCACTATACTGTACTGCAGAGCCCTCCCCCCCCTCACTATACTGTACTGCAGAGCCCTCCTCCCTCCTCACTATACTGTACTGCAGAGCCCTCCCTCCTCGCTATACTGTACTGCAGAGCCCTCCTCCCTCCTCACTATACTGTACTGCAGAGCCCTCCCCCTCCTCACTATACTGTACTGCAGAGCCCTCCCCCTCCTCACTATACTGTACTGCAGAGCCCTCCCCCCTCCTCACTATACTGTACTGCAGAGCCCTCCCCCCTCCTCACTATACTGTACTGCAGAGCCCTCCCCCCTCCTCACTATACTGTACTGCAGAGCCCTCCCCCCTCCTCACTATACTGTACTGCAGAGCCCTCCCCCTCGCTATACTGTACTGCAGAGCCCTCCCCCCTCCTCACTATACTGTACTGCAGAGCCCTCCCCCTCGCTATACTGTACTGCAGAGCCCTCCCCCCTCCTCACTATACTGTACTGCAGAGCCCTCCCCCTCGCTATACTGCACTGCAGAGCCCTCCCCCCTCCTCACTATACTGCACTGCAGAGCCCTCCCCCCTCCTCACTATACTGTACTGCAGAGCCCTCCCCCTTCCTCCTCGCTATACTGTACTGCAGAGCCCTCCCCCTTCCTCCTCGCTATACTGTACTGCAGAGCCCTCCCCCCTCCTCACTATACTGTACTGCAGAGCCCTCCCCCTTCCTCCTCGCTATACTGTACTGCAGAGCCCTCCCCCTTCCTCCTCGCTATACTGTACTGCAGAGCCCTCCCCCTTCCTCCTCGCTATACTGTACTGCAGAGCCCTCCCCCCTCCTCGCTATACTGTACTGCAGAGCCCTCCCCCCTCCTCGCTATACTGTACTGCAGAGCCCTCCCCCCTCCTCGCTATACTGTACTGCAGAGCCCTCCCCCCTCCTCGCTATACTGTACTGCAGAGCCCTCCCCCTCCCTCCTCGCTATACTGTACTGCAGAGCCCTCCCCCCTCCCTCCTCGCTATACTGTACTGCAGAGCCCTCCCCCTCCCCCCTCGCTATACTGTACTGCAGAGCCCTCAGGTCCTGTCACCACACATGTTGGTATCTCTGGGAGCGGTGCAGCTTTTGTCCTCTGGCTGATCCCAGTATATAAGATAACCCTGCTGTACACAATAGACCTGATGAGTCCGGATCTGTCTGACCTGCTCCTGACCTGTGATACAACCTGCTGTGCCGCACACGGCTCTGCTTCCCGGGCTGCACAGTCAGTGAGTAAAAGTCCATCGATCTCTTAGGTTTAGGCCAATGGATGGCAGAGCCCACCCATTATATCCCCCTGAGCCTGCCGCTGTCTCAGGTAGTCCTGGTGTCCCCATTATATGCTCTCTCCAGCTCCCTGAAATCTGCGCTCCCCCCCCCCCCCCCCCCCCCCGACTCCCTGCCGTCACACCATGGCTGTAACACAAGACTGTATCTTGTTGGCTTTTGTGCAGCAGACTAGAACTGAGTGCTAGTGTTTAGCTTTTCATCAATTACTCCCAAATCCCCTCCAGTGTGAGGGGATAGAGGATCTATGTCCCTGATCTATCACAAGGAGACAGGATGTAGCTGCATCATATGGGATACACTGACCATCTATAGTGTGAGAGGACAGAGGATTCTATCACAAGGAGCTAGGATGAAGCTGCATCTAATAGGGATACACTGAGACTCTGTAGTGTGAGGAGGCAGAGGATCTATGTCCCTGATCTATCACAAGGAGATAAGAGGAAGCTGCATCTCATAGGAATACACGAAGACTCTGTGGTGTGAGGGGACAGAGGATCTATGTCCCTGATCTATCACAAGGAGACAGGATGTAGCTGCATCATATGGGATACACTGACCATCTATAGTGTGAGAGGACAGAGGATTCTATCACAAGGAGCTAGGATGAAGCTGCATCTAATAGGGATACACTGAGACTCTGTAGTGTGAGGGGACAGGGGATCTATCAGAAGGAGCTAGGATGAAGCTGCAATGGCATAGGTAACACAAGACTTTACAGTGTGAGTTATGGGACATCTCTGTGCTTCAGAGCATATACAGTGATGAATGGCCACTAGAGATGAGCGACCCTGGAGCAGCTGGAGTCCATCCGAACCCGATCGTTCGGCATGTGATTAGCTGTGGCTGCTGAACTTGGATAAAGCCCTAAGGCTATGTGGGAATCCTGGATATAGTCATTGGCAGTATCCATGTTTTCCAGACAACCTTAGAGCTTTATCCAAGTTCAGCAGCCACCGCTAATAATACCGAATGTTCAGATCGACTCGAACCCGGTTCTCTCATCTCTACTGGCCACCTGACCTGACTCTTAGCAGGAGTCCGGCTCCAGTATAAGTCTGTGAAGGCTGTTTGTGGTTTAGACTATAATGCGTTCGCTGCGTCCATCTTCAGTTGGTTGCACATCGTTTTGCTGGATCACATTTTGACTGTCATCCAGAACTTGCGAAAAACTGTGCCAACCTTTCCCAGGCCTGGAGGCAGTTGGCATATGTGCTGCCACTTTACCATCACCTCATCCGTGTGACTGCAAACCTTTGTTTTGGGTCATTTATAGAAAATATTGAGGCTGTCCCTTAAGAACCAAGTAGATAAATAACAGGTCAGGCAATTCATTACCTGGAGGATATGGCACCCAATGTAATTCATTACCTGGAGGATATGGCACCCAATGTAATTCATTACCTGGAGGATATGGCACCCAATGTAATTCATTACCTGGAGGATATAGCGCCCTATGTAATTCATTACCTGGAGGATATGGCACCCAATGTAATTCATTACCTGGAGGATATGGCACCCAATGTAATTAGTTGCCTGGAGGATATGGCACCCAATGTAATTAGTTACCTGGAGGATATGGCACCCAATGTAATTAGTTACCTGGAGGATATGGCGCCCTATGTAATTAGTTACATGGAGGATATGGCGCCCTATGTAATTAGTTACCTAGCTAACATGTAATGTGGTTGGGGGCTATGAACCCCCCCTTAGTCAATACAGGCTGCAACTGCACAAAATTTTCCATTGGTTTAATTTTTTTTGTTTTTGTTTTTCTGGGGGGTGGGGGGGAGAGGAGGATGAAGCCTGTAACCTGCTGATATGTCCTATAGAGAAGGGGAGCTGAGGATGAAGCATGTAACCTGCTGATATGTCCTATAGAGGGGGGGGGGGGGGGGAGGGGAGCTGAGGATGAAGCATCTAACCTGCTGATATGTCCTATAGAGGGGGGGGGAGGGGAGCTGAGGATGAAGCATCTAACCTGCTGATATGTCGTATAGAGGGGGGGAGGAGGATGAAGCATGTAACCTGCTGATATGTCCTATAGAGGAGGGAGCTGAGGATGAAGCATGTAACCTGCGGATATGTCCTATAGAGGGGGGGGGGCTGAGGATGAAGCATGTAACCTGCTGATATGTCCTATAGAGGGGGGGGGGGAGGAGGATGAAGCATGTAACCTGCTGATATGTCCTATAGAGGGGGGGGGGGCTGAGGATGAAGCATGTAACCTGCTGATATGTCCTATAGAGGGGGGGAGGGGAGCTGAGGATGAAGCATGTAACCTGCTGATATGTCCTATAGAGGGGGGGGGGGGAGCTGAGGATGAAGCATGTAACCTGCTGATATGTCCTATAGAGGGGGGGGGGCTGAGGATGAAGCATGTAACCTGCTGATATGTCCTATAGAGGAGGGGGGAGGGGAGCTGAGGATGAAGCATGTAACCTGCTGATATGTCCTATAGAGGGGGGGGGGAGCTGAGGATGAGGCATGTAACCTGCTGATATGTCCTATAGAGGGGGGGGGGCTGAGGATGAAGCATGTAACCTGCTGATATGTCCTATAGAGGAGGGGGGAGGGGAGCTGAGGATGAAGCATCTAACCTGCTGATATGTCGTATAGAGGGGGGGGGGAGGGGAGCTGAGGATGAAGCATCTAACCTGCTGATATGTCGTATAGAGGGGGGGAGGAGGATGAAGCATGTAACCTGCTGATATGTCCTATAGAGGAGGGAGCTGAGGATGAAGCATGTAACCTGCGGATATGTCCTACAGAGCACAGGAAGCTGAGGATGAAGCATGTAACCTGCTGATATGTCCTATAGAGGGGGGGGGAGGAGGATGAAACATGTAACCTGCTGATATGTCCTATAGAGGGGGGGGGCTGAGGATGAAGCATGTAACCTGCTGATATGTCCTATAGAGAGGGGGAGCTGAGGAAGAAGCATGTAACCTGAGGATATGTCCTATAGAGGGGGGGGGGGGGCTGAGGATGAAGCATGTAACCTGCGGATATGTCCTATAGAGTGGGGGCTGAGGATGAAGCATGTAACCTGCTGATATGTCCTATAGAGGGGGGGGAGCTGAGGATGAAGCATGTAACCTGCTGATATGTCCTATAGAGGGGGGAGCTGAGGATGAAGCATGTAACCTGCTGATATGTCCTATAGAGGGGGGGGGGGGCTGAGGATGAAGCATGTAACCTGCGGAAATGTCCTATAGAGGGGGGGAGGGGAGCTGAGGATGAAGCCTGTAACCTGCTGATATGTCCTATAGAGGGGGGGAGGGGAGCTGAGGATGAAGCATGTAACCTGCTGATATGTCCTATAGAGAGGGGGGGAGGGGAGCTGAGGATGAAGCATGTAACCTGCTGATATGTCCTATAGAGGGGGGGAGGGGAGCTGAGGATGAAGCATGTAACCTGCTGATATGTCCTATAGAGGGGGGGGAGCTGAGGATGAAGCATGTAACCTGCTGATATGTCCTATAGAGGGGGGGAGCTGAGGATGAAGCATGTAACCTGCTGATATGTCCTATAGAGCACGGGGAGCTGAGGATGAAGCATGTAACCTGCTGATATGTCCTATAGAGGGGGGGCTGAGGATGAAGCATGTAACCTGCTGATATGTCCTATAGAGGGGGGGGGAGCTGAGGATGAAGCATGTAACCTGCTGATATGTCCTATAGAGGGGGGGGGGGAGCTGAGGATGAAGCATGTAACCTGCTGATATGTCCTATAGAGCATGCGGAGCTGAGGATGAAGCATGTAACCTGCTGATATGTCCTATAGAGGGGGGGGAGCTGAGGATGAAGCCTGTACCCTGCTGATATGTCCTATAGAGGGGGGAGCTGAGGATGAAGCCTGTAACCTGCTGATATGTCCTATAGAGGGGGGGGGGAGCTGAGGATGAAGCATGTAACCTGCTGATATGTTCTATAGAGGGGGGGGGGGGAGCTGAGGATGAAGCATGTAACCTGCTGATATGTCCTACAGAGCACGGGGGGCTGAGGATGAAGCATGTAACCTGCTGATATGTCCTATAGAGCACGGGGAGCTGAGGATGAAGCATGTAACCTGCTGATATGTCCTATAGAGGGGGGAGCTGAGGATGAAGCATGTAACCTGCTATGTCCTATAGATACCCCCCCCCCCCCCCCCCCCCCCCCCAGGGGTTTTGGTACTGGGGGCTCACACACAGATCCCCAGGGGTTTGGGGTATTAGTGGTCGCCCCCTCCTCATAGTGACACACTGGGGGCTCACACACAGATCCCCAGGGGTTTGGGGTATTAGTGGTCGCCCCCTCCTCATACTGATACATTGGGGGCTCACACACAGATCCCCAGGGGTTTGGGGTATTAGCGGTGGTCGCCCCCTCCTCATAGTGATACACTGGGGCTCACACACAGATCCCCAGGGGTTTGGGGTATTAGCGGTGGTCGCCCCCTCCTCATAGTGATACACTGGGGGCTCACACACAGATCCCCAGGGGTTTGGGGTATTAGTGGTCGCCCCCTCCTCATAGTGATACATTGGGGGCTCACACACAGATCCCCAGGGGTTTGGGGTATTAGTGGTCGCCCCTCTTCATAGTGATACGCTGGGGGCTCACACACAGATCCCCAGGGGTTTGGGGTATTAGTGGTCGCCCCTCCTCATAGTGATACACTGGGGGCTCACACACAGATCCCCAGGGGTTTGGGGTATTAGCGGTGGTCGCCCCCTCCTCATAGTGATACACTGGGGGCTCACACACAGATCCCCAGGGGTTTGGGGTATTAGCGGTGGTCTCCCCCTCCTCATAGTGATACACTGGGGCTCACACACAGATCCCCAGGGGTTTGGGGTATTAGCGGTGGTCGCCCCTCCTCATAGTGATACACTGGGGCTCACACACAGATCCCCAGGGGTTTGGGGTATTAGCGGTGGTCGCCCCTCCTCATAGTGATACACTGGGGGCTCACACACAGATCCCCAGGGGTTTGGGGTATTAGTGGTCGCCCCCTCCTCATAGTGATACATTGGGGCTCACACACAGATCCCCAGGGGTTTGGGGTATTAGTGGTCGCCCCCTCCTCATAGTGATACATTGGGGCTCACACACAGATCCCCAGGGGTTTGGGGTATTAGCGGTGGTCGCCCCCTCCTCATAGTGATACACTGGGGGCTCACACACAATCCCCAGGGGTTTGGGTCACTTGCGGTGGCCGGCCCGCTTGGCTCCTCCATGCCGCCTCTTACTTCTGCCTCTTGCCCCGCAGGCCGGACTCTTCCCATCTGAAGATGCAGGACGTCCGTGTGACTTTGTTTCTGATGCTGACATGTAAGTAAACTGAACCTGATGGGCTCCATTTAAAGGGGGGGGGGGGGGGCTCCTCTCATCCACTCGGTACAGACCAGTGTGTTGTCATTATGAGACGTCACGTGGATGAGGCAATGTCTGTGGCAGAGCAGCGCGGCCGCAGGGCGTCTCATCCTGTTTTTCCAGATTCTTCTCTCATCTCTTGTATCTCTTTTTCAGCTCTGCCTCTTCTCCTGGCGACCCCGGGAGCTCCAGCAGGTCAGTGTCAGGGGTGACAGATTGTTCCTGTGTTATTGTATCACCCTCAGGGGCCGCCATATTGTAGAATCCATTCATGACTATGGTGGTGCTGTGATGGGCCGCTCATGTACCAGGCCAGGTCTGTAGAGCCCATGGCCGCCTTGTGCCTCATTGCTTCATCCGGCCTCTTACACTGAGGCACGAGGCGGCCATTACCTCCACAGATTGCCGCCATATCCCCGCTACACCTCCTGACTAAATCTGCAAACTGCTGGGTGAGTGGAAAGTGCCCCCTATGGGCTGCCTGTGGCTGGCACATCCCACTGGACTACTACACCCATTGGAGACATTTCTTTACATTGGATAATCCTATGGTTTTATGGATATCCGTGGGCAGCCCCCAGGCCCTCACCCCATAGGACCCCAGTACAGTAAGTGGTCATAGCGGGGGTCCTGGTGTATAATACACGTACGTGTGTGTGTATATAATGTATAGTGTGTGTATGTGTAATATATATACACACACTATACATTATATATACACATACACACTGTACAATATATATACATACACACACACTAGGGAAGCTGCCTCACAAAATCCACAGTAATAACTGGTAGACCCCCTACTCCATCTATACAGTACAGGTATACAGGACCCCCTACTCCATCTATACAGTACATGTATATACAGGGCCCCCTACTCCATCTATACAGTACATGTATATACAGGGCCCCCTACTCCATCTATACAGTACATGTATATACAGGGCCCCCTACTCCATCTATACAGTACATGTATATACAGGGCCCCCTACTCCATCTATACAGTACATGTATATACAGGGCCCCCTACTCCATCTATACAGTACATGTATATACAGGGCCCCCTACTCCATCTATACAGTACATGTATATACAGGGCCCCCTACTCCATCTATACAGTACAGGTATATACAGGGCCCCCTACTCCATCTATACAGTACAGGTATATACAGGGCCCCCTACTCCATCTATACAGTACAGGTATATACAGGGCCCCCTACTCCATCTATACAGTACAGGTATATACAGGGCCCCCTACTCCATCTATACAGTACAGGTATATACAGGGCCCCCTACTCCATCTATACAGTACAGGTATATACAGGGCCCCCTACTCCATCTATACAGTACAGGTATATACAGGGCCCCCTACTCCATCTATACAGTACAGGTATATACAGGGCCCCCTACTCCATCTATACAGTACAGGTATATACAGGGCCCCCTACTCCATCTATACAGTACATGTATATACAGGACCCCCTACTCCATCTATACAGTACATGTATATACAGGACCCCCTACTCCATCTATACAGTACATGTATATACAGGACCCCCTACTCCATCTATACAGTACATGTATATACAGGACCCCCTACTCCATCTATACAGTACATGTATATACAGGACCCCCTACTCCATCTATACAGTACATGTATATACAGGACCCCCTACTCCATCTATACAGTACATGTATATACAGGGCACAACAGATTACCAAACTGTGACTGGGTAACACCGCCACACCAGACCTGACCAATACTACCATACTGTGACTGGGTAACACTGCTATACCACACCTGACCAATACCGCCATACTGTGACTGGATATACAGGACCCCCTACTCCATCTATACAGTACATGTATATACAGGACCCCCTACTCCATCTATACAGTACATGTATATACAGGACCCCCTACTCCATCTATACAGTACATGTATATACAGGACCCCCTACTCCATCTATACAGTACATGTATATACAGGACCCCCTACTCCATCTATACAGTACATGTATATACAGGGCACAACAGATTACCAAACTGTGACTGGGTAACACCGCCACACCAGACCTGACCAATACTACCATACTGTGACTGGGTAACACTGTCATAACACAGCTGACCAATACCACCATACTATGACTGGAAAACACTGCTATACCACACCTGACCAATACCGCCATACTGTGACTGGATAACACCGCCATACCAGACCTGACCAATACCGCCATACTGTGACTGGATAACACCGCCATACCAGACCTGACCAATACCGCCATACTGTGACTGGATAACACCGTCATACCACACCTGACCAATACCGCCATACTGTGACTGGATAACACCGCCATACCAGACATGACCAATACCGCCATACTGTGACTTGATAACACCTCTATACCAGACCTGACCAATACCGCCATACCCCCCTCGAAAAGACACCAGATTTTCTGGCGCGTCTGAAACGGGAGGATACTGCCCCTCTGCAAGGTGCTACCCTACGCACCAGACCATGGGTGCCTAATGGTAAATACGACCCTGCAGGTATACAGGACACTACACGTATACAGGACCCCAAAACTATACACTACAGGTGCACGGGACCTCCACCAACTATATACTTCAGGTATACAGGACCTCCACCAACTATATACTACAGGAACCCAAACTATACACTACAGGTAAACAGGACCCCAAAACTATACACTACAGGTATACAGGAACTCCTTCAACTATATACTTCAGGTATATAGGACCCCAAACTATATACTACAGGTATACAAGACCTCCACCAATTATACACTACAGGTATCCAGGACCCTGAAACTATAAACTACAGGTATACAAGACCTTCACCAACTATACATTACAGGTATACAGCACCAACTATATACTACAGGTATACAGGACCCCCGAACTATACACTATAGGTATACAGCCCCCCCAACTATGCACTACAGATATGCGAGACCCCTAAAAACTATACATTGTGGGTATACAGAACCCCTCCAACTATGCACTACAGGTATACACTAATTCCACTGATTAACTCAGATGAAACAATACCTTTAGCTTGGCCTCCTGTGCACCTTAGAACAAATCTAATTAACACACTGATACTTTATACCTGGCCAGCGCCGGGTACATTTTCTAGTATATATATACACACACACTATACATTATTTATATATATATATATATATATATATATATATATATATATATATATATATATATATATATATATATATATATAATATATTAGTGTGTGTGTGTATATATAATGTATAACCCTATTACATAAGGGTGGTTGGGGAATATGTCAGTAATAGGATACTGGCCCTATTAGATAAGGGGGGTTGGGGAATATGTCAGTCATAAAGCACTGGCCCTATTAGATAAGGGTGATCAGAGAGATATATTAGTAATACAGCACTGGCCCTATTAGATAAGGGTGGTCGGGGAGATATATCAGTAATAAGGCTGTGTGTGTGTGTGTACTATGGCTGCAGCAGGCTGTGTGTGTGTGTGCGCTATGGCTGCAGCAGGCTGTGTGTGCTATGGCTGCAGTAGGCTGTGTGTGTGCTATGGCTGCAGTAGGCTGTGTGTGTGCTATGGCTGCAGTAGGCTGTGTGTGTGCTATGGCTGCAGTAGGCTGTGTGTGTGCTATGGCTGCAGTAGGCTGTGTGTGTGTGTGTGTGCGCGTGCGCTATGGCTGCAGTAGGCTGTGTGTGTGTGTGTGAGAGAGAGAGATAAAGAGGAAGAAATTAGGTATTCTAGGCAGTGAAAAATCCAGGGGGGACAGGGGTGGTTGGTTCATAATAAAGAAGTCCTATTTACCTGTCCGCTGTGCCCCCACAGTTCAATGTGCAATGCACTCCCAATCCTGTGGTGTGAGGCGAGGCACAGCTGTAGTCACTGACTGGCTGAGCGGGTAGTTCCTGTGGGTCCATGATGATTCAGGGGTGCGGACACTGAAAGAGCTGATAAATCTGGGCCTATGGCTGACCTCTCTATCACTGTGTGTGACCCCCTCTATATTACTGCTATCTGGCATTGTTAGTGTTTCTGTGTGTATGATGAATATTAGTTATAAACATAAAAGATGTCAGCAGGAAAGACCACCTGCTCCATCTAGTCTAGTTGTGAGTAGTTCAGGACATGGAGGCTGGAGACTGGCTGCACACACAGGACAAGCTGCTTTATATCTTTCCTCATACCCTCAAAAGTCGTCCCAGGATAATGTAGGACAGGGGTCCCCAAACTACGGCCCGTGGGTCTCAATGATGGTGGAGAGGTGGACAGGCATAAGGGGGGGCCGAGGGGACTGTAAGGTGAAGCTTACTGTAGTAGAGTTAAATCCAGAATACAGTTCAAACTCCTCACCCATAAAGCTCTTCACAACTCTGCCCCTCCATGCACCTCCTCCCTCATCTCCACAACTCTGCCCTCCATACATCTCCTCCCTCATCTCCACAACTCTGCCCTCCCCCATACATCTCCTCCCTCATCTCCACAACTCTGCCCTCCCCCATACATCTCCTCCCTCATCTCCACAACTCTGCCCTCCCCCATACATCTCCTCCCTCATCTCCACAACTCTGCCCTCCCCCATACATCTCCTCCCTCATCTCCACAACTCTGCCCTCCATACATCTCCTCCCTCATCTCCTCATCTCCACAACTCTGCCCTCCATACATCTCCTCATCTCCACAACTCTGCCCCTCCATGCACCTCCTCCCTCATCTTCACAACTCTGCCCCTCCATGCACCTCCTCCCTCATCTTCACAACTCTGCCCCTCCATGCACCTCCTCCCTCATCTTCACAACTCTGCCCCTCCATGCACCTCCTCCCTCATCTTCACAACTCTGCCCCTCCATGCACCTCCTCCCTCATCTTCACAACTCTGCCCCTCCATGCACCTCCTCCCTCATCTCCACAACTCTGCCCTCCATACATCTCCTCCCTCATCTCCACAACTCTGCCCTCCATACATCTCCTCCCTCATCTCCACAACTCTGCCCTCCCCCATACATCTCCTCCCTCATCTCCACAACTCTGCCCTCCCCCATACATCTCCTCCCTCATCTCCACAACTCTGCCCTCCCCCATACATCTCCTCCCTCATCTCCACAACTCTGCCCTCCCCCATACATCTCCTCCCTCATCTCCACAACTCTGCCCTCCCCCATACATCTCCTCCCTCATCTCCACAACTCTGCCCTCCCCCATACATCTCCTCCCTCATCTCCACAACTCTGCCCTCCATACATCT
Source organism: Dendropsophus ebraccatus (assembly GCF_027789765.1). Classification (NCBI taxonomy): domain Eukaryota; kingdom Metazoa; phylum Chordata; class Amphibia; order Anura; family Hylidae; genus Dendropsophus; species Dendropsophus ebraccatus. Next base: position 93,211,529 of record NC_091465.1, on the reverse strand, counting down.
CCTCCCTCATCTCCACAACTCTGCCCTCCATACATCTCCTCATCTCCACAACTCTGCCCTCCATACATCTCCTCCCTCATCTCCACAACTCTGCTCCTCCCTCATCTCCACAACTCTGCTCCTCCCTCATCTCCACAACTCTGCCCCCCCATACATCTCCTCCCTCATCTCCACAACTCTGCCCTCCATACATCTCCTCCCTCATCTCCACAACTCTGCCCTCCCCCATACATCTCCTCCCTCATCTCCACAACTCTGCCCTCCATACATCTCCTCATCTCCACAACTCTGCCCTCCATACATCTCCTCCCTCATCTCCACAACTCTGCCCTCCATACATCTCCTCATCTCCACAACTCTGCCCCCCATACATCTCCTCATCTCCACAACTCTGCCCTCCATACATCTCCTCCCCCATCTCCACAACTCTGCCCCCCATACATCTCCTCCCTCATCTCCACAACTCTGCCCTCCATACATCTCATCTCCACAACTCTGCCCTCCCCCATACATCTCCTCCCTCATCTCCACAACTCTGCCCTCCATACATCTCCTCATCTCCACAACTCTGCCCCCCATACATCTCCTCATCTCCACAACTCTGCCCTCCATACATCTCCTCATCTCCACAGCTCTACCCTCCATACATCTCCTCCCTCCTCTCCACAACTCTGCCCTCCCCATACATCTCCTCCCTCATCTCCAGAACTCTGCCCTCCCCCATACATCTCCTCCCTCATCTCCACAACTCTGCCCTCCCCCATACATCTCCTCCCTCATCTCCACAACTCTGCCCTCCATACATCTCCTCCCTCATCTCCACAACTCTGCCCTCCATACATCTCCTCCCTCATCTCCACAACTCTGCCCTCCATACATCTCCTCATCTCCACAACTCTGCCCTCCATACATCTCCTCCCTCATCTCCACAACTCTGCCCCTCCATACATCTCCTCCCTCATCTCCACAACTCTGCCCCCCCATACATCTCCTCCCTCATCTCCACAACTCTGCCCTCCATACATCTCCTCCCTCATCTCCACAACTCTGCCCTCCCCCATACATCTCCTCCCTCATCTCCACAACTCTGCCCTCCATACATCTCCTCATCTCCACAACTCTGCCCTCCATACATCTCCTCCCTCATCTCCACAACTCTGCCCCCCATACATCTCCTCATCTCCACAACTCTGCCCCCCATACATCTCCTCATCTCCACAACTCTGCCCTCCATACATCTCCTCCCCCATCTCCACAACTCTGCCCCCCATACATCTCCTCCCTCATCTCCACAACTCTGCCCTCCATACATCTCATCTCCACAACTCTGCCCTCCCCCATACATCTCCTCCCTCATCTCCACAACTCTGCCCTCCATACATCTCCTCATCTCCACAACTCTGCCCTCCATACATCTCCTCCCTCATCTCCACAACTCTGCCCTCCATACATCTCCTCATCTCCACAACTCTGCCCCCCATACATCTCCTCATCTCCACAACTCTGCCCTCCATACATCTCCTCATCTCCACAGCTCTACCCTCCATACATCTCCTCCCTCCTCTCCACAACTCTGCCCTCCCCATACATCTCCTCCCTCATCTCCAGAACTCTGCCCTCCCCCATACATCTCCTCCCTCATCTCCACAACCCTGCCCTCCATACATCTCCTCCCTCATCTCCACAACTCTGCCCTCCCCCATACATCTCCTCCCTCATCTCCACAACTCTGCCCCTCCATACATCTCCTCCCTCATCTCCACAACTCTGCCCTCCATACATCTCCTCCCTCATCTCCACAACTCTGCCCCCCATACATCTCCTCCCTCATCTCCACAACTCTGCCCCCCATACATCTCCTCATCTCCACAACTCTGCCCCCCCATGCATCTCCTCCCCCATCTCCACCTACCATCCTCCCCTTGCTCTACGCTCTGCTAATGACCGTACACTAACATCTTCCATAGTCAGAACCTCTCCCTTTGGCCTCCATGACTTCCCTCCGCCCCCAGTCCTCCTTGTCTTGTACGCTCTTGTGTCCCCTCCCACTCTAATAATATTTATTATTTATTATTACTTATTATTATTCGGATTGATTTGTAGATCATTAATGTGACTCTTTCTCTTGATTTTAGAGAGAAACCCCTTTGTGTACGGTAAGTCTTTGGTCCTCTTCTCCGGGGGGGGGGGGGGGGGGGGGCGGAGCTGCGCTCATCATACTTCATCCTATGATTGTTGTGTTTGTTCAGATTACGAGTCTCTGAAGATTGCGGGGCTGATCGTGGCTGGAGTGCTGTGTGCCATGGGAATCATCATACTTATAAGTGAGTTCTGAAATGGAACGGCGCCCCACTTCTCTGTAGGATCCTTTTGGTACCGCAGCTCAACCCAATTCACTGCTGTGGAAATGAGCTGCAATACCAGACCCAAGCAGCAGAGAGGTGCAGCGCTGTGGGAAAGTGGAGGGGGTTCTCGTTCTGGAGCCTTTAGGTAACTCCACTGACACGTGGCTGGAGCGCATGGATGAGAATGAAGGCAAATTTCTCACCTTGATCCTTGGTGCCATTTATGTCTACTTTGTAGTTTCATTAGATATGTAAATGAGGGGCGGGGGTTCCAGCCTCTGCACCAATCCGCTCCTTCTAATGAATATTCATCTTACTCTGCAGCCTGGTATTAGGAGGGTGGGGTGGATTGATAGTCCCGCCCCCAGTGCACCAAACTGCTTGAACCCATAAGTTCATGACTCGAAGTTGACTTTTGGTGCGTGGTGATTGGCTACAGTGTTTATTATAACTTAAAATCACAAAAGGGTAGCAACGAATAACGAAGTGGCGGCCACTCATCATTCAAGTGCTGCGATTATTCGGATAACGCCAACATAAGTTCACAGGCAGATATGCAGAGTGCGTCCCGTTTGAGGCTACGGCCGTTTCACGTTTACACGCTTCCACTGGCTTTGTGGTACTACGTGGTGTTTAAACGCGAAATGGCCGTAGCCTTGATGGGGCGCACTCTGCATATCTGCCTGTGAACCTATGTTGGTGTTATCCGAATAAACGCAGCACTTGAATGATGATTCGCCGCCTCTGTTATTCGTTGCTACCCTTATGAATCTTCTGCCTGGCTGAGCACCAGCAGGAGTGCGATTATCTACGGCACATTCTCAGCATTGCGAATATGCCGCACCAGCGATTAAGCCACCACATGCGCGGAGAGGCAGGGCCTAGCTGCTATTTTTCTCTTTTTCACAAAACCAACTACCACGAGTTGCCTGAGGGTGTCCTACATTGTGGTAGGAGAGCTGTCGTATATGTGGTGTCCCAGCACAGGGTACTGTTCCTTGGCACCTGAGTAAGTAGGTTCACACGAGTGGGAGTTGGTGCCACTGTACTATTGTGTTTTCCCCACTAGGTGTCACTGCTGAAGGTTACCTAACAGTTCTGTGCAGGACAGATATCCCTCTTCTTAAAAATATGAACTAATGCGGAAGGCTAGCGCAAAGGGATGAGGGCCGGGGGAATAGTGGTGCAGCCACAAGCGTCGGGCAAGCACATGGGGCAAGAATGGCTTGTGCTGAGGGGCAGCCAGGATTGTGCTCATCCAGCCTCCCTGGCTTCATTGGCCAGTTAAGCGGGGGACGGGTACACCGCTTTTGAAGCCGGAGCAGAAGGAGCAGGCTGTCCAATGGAAAGCCGACAACTCTTTCAGTCATCTGTCCACCACCCAGTCGTCCTCACAGTCCACTCTTGTCGATTACTAAGAGTACTGATTACTAAGAGTACTGGAGCATCCGCCATGTTGGGGCGATGTGAGTGATGATGACAAGACACAGCTGCCAGCAAGTGAGGCTCTTGGTATATTCAGTGTGCAAAAGGAGGAGCAGAGTGGAGGAGCTGGCAGATAACAAAGTGAGTGACCCAACCTGGCCAGGTGTCATGTCTAGTGGGGAAAGCAGTGAAGAGGTGGAGGCATGCGCAGCTCTACAAAAGGCAGGAAGAGGCAGTGGGGTGGCCAGAGGCAGAGGACAGTCCATACAGCCAAGGCAGGCCAGAGCCAGCAGGGCTGCAGCTCTTCCCTGTAGCAGACCCTCTTGCCAAGTTCCCCCATTGAGGGCTTGTTCCTCCTTGGTGTGAAGGTATTTTAATGTGTGCGCGGATGATAAATTGAGCGCTGTCTGCGCTGAGTAGGGGTTCTGAAAAGAGCAACTTGACCACCAGTGACATGCGGCAGCACTTGGAAGGCAAGCATTGGACTGAGTGGGAGAGAGCCAACAGCCACCAACCTGCGCCAGTCGGTGCTGCCACTGTCTCTTCCATTTTGTGTGCTACCACTGCAGTCCAGTTCACCAGCCAGGATGCCTGCACACCTGTCTCTGCAGCGGCCGCTTTGCCTTTCTCTGCTCCTTCCCCTTCGCCTGTGTCCGCTTCTTTGCCTGCACCATCATCCGCCTCATCCCATCAGTTGTCCATTTCCCAGCCATTCGATTGCCGCCGGAAGTACGCCTCAACTCACCCACATGCGCAAGCCTTAAACTGCCCCATCTCCAAACTGCGGGCCCTGGAGATGTTGCCATTCAGGCTTGTTGTAACGCAAGCCTTCCGCGACCTGATGCCAGCAACCGCACCACGCATTCCGTCTCTAGCCATCACTACTTTTCCCGGTGTGCCACTTTGCAACAGCACATGTCCTGTAACATCAGGTGGGCGCAAAGGTCCACTTAACCACCGACACGTGGGCAAGCGACGCTACATCTCCCTGACTGCACACTGGGGCAATGTTGTAGAGGCAATGACTGGGTCGCACCCTGGGATGGCCTACTTGTTCCCGCCGCCCAGGATTCTGGTCCCTGGGTCTGTCAGGGTTGCCGCTACTTTGTTTGACAGCTCGGACAACCCCTCCTCCTCATGCGCTGTAACATCGCCCTCAGCCGCTAGCTGGAAGCTCTGCAGCACTGGCGTGGGGAGATGTCAACAGGCCATGCTAAGGCTCATCAGCTTGGCTGAGAAGAAGCACAGCGCCTCAGAGGTGCTGCACGCCATATTGCCTCTCTTTGTCTCTCTCCGCTGCAGCTAAAACCAACTATGGTCGTGTTTTCATAATGGCCATAACCTGGTAGCAACTCTGGAGCTTGGCGAACTTCCACATGTACCATGCCTGGCACACGTTTTTAATTTGGTGGTACAAAGTTTTTCTTAAAACGTACCCAATCTCCCTGAGCTACTGGTGAAAGTGCAACGCTTATGCACCCACTTTCGTAAGTCAACTAGCCGCTGCTAGCCTCCAAAAACTGCAGCAGCGCTTACATTTACCTTCTCACCGGCTGCTGTGTGAGATCAGCATGCGCTGGAATTCAATGTTCTGTATGTTGTCCTGGGTTGTGAACAGCAGAGAGCCTTGATGGAGTACCAGCTCCAAAACCCTGTGTGCCTCCCCACTCAGCTTCTGCAGTTCGCTAACCATGAGTGGCGATGGATGGCTGACATATGTGAGGTGTTACGCATATTTGAGGAGTCCACCAAGAGGGTCAGCTGTGATGACGCCATAGTCAGCCTAACGATCCCACACCCCCACCTGCGCGCTAAGAGAATCCCTCATCACTATAAGGGTGCGTACAGAGAACACCGGGATGGGAGGAGGCGTAATGGAGCTCGACATTCAGATAACACTCGGCTTTTCAGTAGCAATCGCAGGAGGAAGAGGAGGACAAGGAGTATGCTGTTGAAGAGGAGGAAAGGCTGTCTGCTATACAGGAGAGGGTAGCACTCTTGTTGGGTCTGTTCCATTGGTTCAGCAAGGATAGGGCGAAGAGGAGGAGATGGAATCATTCTTCTGGTGGGGGCAGCGAAGTCATGTCTGTTCAGAGTCTGGCACACATGGCAGACTTCATGTCGGGCTGCTTTTCCCAGTACAAACGCATTGTCCACATAATGGAGAGCCAAAGATACTGGATCTTTGCAATCCTTGACCCCCAGTATACGGATAACCTCTCCACCATTCCAGTTGAGGAGAGAAGCAATAGGTTGGCGGAATACCAAAGGGAACTGCTGCAGAACATGATTGAAATCTTCCCACCTAACATCGCCAGTGGCGAGTTCTTCCCAGAGTCTGAGAACATCCAGCAGGTCCACAGCCATCAGGGGAACACTCTCCAAGGTGTGGGACATTTTCATGGCAGCCCCTCGAGAAACTTCCACCACTGCAGGGTCGGTAGTGAGCAGGAGGGACAAGTATCGGCGGGTGTTGGAGGGGTACCTGGCCGACCATAACTTTGTCCTCCCCGATCCCTATGTGCCCTACACTTATTGGGTCTCCAAGCTGGACACGTGGATGGAACTGTCCCTCCATGCCTCGGAGGTGCTGGCCTGTCCTGACGCCATCGCTCTATTAGAGAGGGTATTCAGTGCAGCTGGTGGAATTATCAAGCATAAGCGCAGCCGCCTGTCAACGGACAGTGCTGACAGGCTGACGCTTATCAAAATGGACAGCCATTGGATTGACTAGGAGTTTGCTTCTCCACTGGTGGAAAGCAGCAAAACATGAAGTGCCATGTCTGCTGAAGCTCCTTTCCTCCTCTTACTCAACAAAATGGGCCATTTTTAAAAAATTCTTTAAAGGCGGGACTACAATAGACACACGTTTTTTAGAGGGCTCATCTCAAGGGTCATCGATAGAATTTTTTCCGGGGCTCACCTCTAGGGCCTAAAAATTGTTTGCTGGGCTCAACTCTAGGACCTAAAAAATAATGTTTGGGCTCACCTCCACTATGTTCTCCTCTGTTATTACTGTGTGGACCTCCACCATGTTCTCCTGTTATTACTCTCTATGGACCTCCACTATGTTCTCCTCTGTTATTACTGTGTGGACCTCCACCATGTTCTGTTATTACTCTCTATGGACCTCCACTATGTTCTCCTCTGTTAATACTGTGTGGACCTCCACCATGTTCTCCTGTTATTACTCTCTATGGACCTCCACTATGTTCTCCTCTGTTATTACTGTATGGACCTCCACTATGTTCTCCTCTGTTATTATTCTGTGTGGACCTCCACCATGTTGTCCTCTGTTATTACTCTCTATGGACCTCCACTATGTTCTCCTCTGTTATTATTCTGTATGGACTTCCACCATGTTGTCCTCTGTTATTACTCTCTATGGACCTCCACTATGTTCTCCTCTGTTATTATTCTGTATGGACTTCCACCATGTTGTCCTCTGTTATTACTCTCTATGGACCTCCACTATGTTCTCCTCTGTTATTATTCTGTGTGGACCTCCACCATGTTGTCCTCTGTTATTACTCTGTATGGACTTCCACCATGTTCTCCTGTTATTACTCTCTATGGACCTCCACCATGTTCTGTTATTTCTCTGTATGGACCTCCACCATGTTGTCCTCTGTTATTACTCTGTGTGGACCTCCACCATGTTCTGTTATTACTCTCTATGGACCTTCACCATGTTGTCCTCTGTTATTACTCTGTGTGGACCTCCACCATGTTCTCCTCTGTTATTACTCTGTGTGGACCTCCACTATGTTCTCCTCTGTTATTACTCTGTGTGGACCTCCACCATGTTCTCCTGTGTTATCACTCTGTATCAACCTCCACCATGTTCTGTTATTACTCTCTATGGACCTCCACCATGTTCTGTTATTTCTCTGTATGGACCTCCACCATGTTGTCCTCTGTTATTACTCTGTGTGGACCTCCACCATGTTCTGTTATTACTCTCTATGGACCTCCACCATGTTGTCCTCTGTTATTACTCTGTGTGGACCTCCACCATGTTCTGTTGTTACTCTCTATGGACCTCCACCATGTTGTCCTCTGTTATTACTCTGTGTGGACCTCCACCATGTTGTCCTCTGTTATTACTCTGTGTGGACCTCCACCATGTTGTCCTCTGTTATTACTCTGTGTGGACCTCCACCATGTTCTGTTATTACTCTGTGCCAGTAACATTGTGCTGCAGTATGGGGAGGTTTATAGGATGGAGCTGAGTTACCATAGGGGGCAGATCAAACAATGATGACTAAGCTGGAGAGCAGATGGTCATCCATGGAGGCCGGTGACCCCGCTGTGGCTTGTTATGAGAATAAACATAGTCACTTCCCTCACAGGCTGCTCTTCTCCTCTTTCCCGTCAGGCTTCACTTTCATCTCCTTGGACTCATCCTTCAATTCTTTTCTTCTTTCAGGTGGAAAATGCCGATGTAAATTCAACCAGAAGAAGGAGTAAGTCTTGATGTTTCTGGTGCAGGGGTGGCGGGTGGCATGCTGGATCATCCACACCTTACCCTGGCCCTGTGGCATGCTGGATCATCCACACCTTACCCTGGCCCTGTGGCATGCTGGATCATCCACACCTTACCCTGGCCCTGTGGCATGCTGGGACATCCACACCTTACCCCCCCAGGCCTGTGGTCTCTAAATTGGGTCTGATGCAAATGTGATCCACAAGCAGCAATCAGGATCAGGACAGATTGCATGCTGGGATATTAGTGTGGTGCCCTCTCCTCCATAGGATGTTACAGGGCTATTAACTTTAGTTGTCATCAATGAACCCTGCACTAGAGCAAATGGCTCCTTAGAACCCAGCATAGGTGGCCGTATACATTACATAGATATAGGGGGATGGATGGATGGATGGACGCTCGGGTCACAGGAGCAGCCGTATACATTACATAGATATAGGGGGATGGACGCTCAGGTCACAGGAGCAGCCGTATACATTACATAGATATAGGGGGATGGACGCTCAGGTCACAGGAGCAGCCGTATACATTACATAGATATAGGGGGATGGACGCTCAGGTCACAGGAGCAGCCGTATACATTACATAGATATAGGGGGATGGACGCTCAGGTCACAGGAGCAGCCGTATACATTACATAGATATAGGGGGATGGACGCTCAGGTCACAGGAGAAGCCGTATACATTACATAGATATAGGGGGATGGACGCTCAGGTCACAGGAGCAGCCGTATACATTACATAGATATAGGGGGATGGACGCTCAGGTCACAGGAGCAGCCGTATACATTACATAGATATAGGGGGATGGACGCTCGGGTCACAGGAGCAGCCGTATACATTACATAGATATATGGGGATGGACGCTCGGGTCACAGGAGCAGCCGTATACATTACATAGATATAGGGGGATGGATGGACACTCGGGTCACAGGAGCAGCCGTATACATTACATAGATATAGGGGGATGGATGGACACTCGGGTCACAGGAGCAGCCGTATACATTACATAGATATAGGGGGATGGACGCTCGGGTCACAGGAGCAGCCGTATACATTACATAGATATAGGGGGATGGACACTCAGGTCACAGGAGCAGCCGTATACATTACATAGATATAGGGGGATGGATGGACACTCGGGTCACAGGAGCAGCCGTATACATTACATAGATATATGGGGATGGACGCTCAGGTCACAGGAGCAGCCGTATACATTACATAGATATAGGGGGATGGACGCTTAGGTCACAGGAGCAGCCGTATACATTACATAGATATAGGGGGATGGACGCTCAGGTCACAGGAGCAGCCGTATACATTACATAGATATAGGGGGATGGACACTCAGGTCACAGGAGCAGCCGTATACATTACATAGATATAGGGGGATGGACGCTCAGGTCACAGGAGCAGCCGTATACATCTACCCACAATCTGCCCCTTACGGCCAGGGGTGATTCTAGCCTCTCTGCTGCCCGAGGCGAACTATAGAATGACGCCCCCCCCCCCCCCCCGTCAATCCGCCCACATTATAATCCACTACTGCCCCCCCCACTGCTGTCCCCAATAAACTTAATGTTTGGTCCCTTTCTGCACAGAGGATGTCAGGAGAGAAGGGGGCTGACTTTATAGGAGAGGTCCCAGCAGCACAGAGGATGTCAGGAGAGAAGGGGGCTGACTTTATAGGAGAGGTCCCAGCAGCACAGAGGATGTCAGGAGAGGAGGGGGCTGATCTTATAGGGGAGGTCACAGCAGCACAGAGGAGGTCAGGAGAGGAGGGGGCTAATCCTATAGGAGAGGTCCCAGCAGCACAGAGGATGTCAGGAGATGACGGTGCTAATCCTATAGGAGAGGTCCCAGCAGCACAGAGGATGTCAGGAGAGGAGGGGGCTGATCTTTTAGGAGATGGTCCCCCTCCCCCCCTTATACATGGTCCCCCTCCCTTATAGATGGTCCCCCTCTTCCCTCTCCCCCTCCCTTATAGATGGTCCCCCTCTTTCCCCCCTCCCTTATAGATGGTCCCCCTCTTTCCCCCCTCCCTTATAGATGGTCCCCTTCCCCCCCCCCCCCCCCTATAGATGGTCCCCCTCTTCCCTCTCCCCCTCCCTTATAGATGGTCCCCCCCCCTTATAGATCGTCCCCCTCCCTTATAGATGGTCCCCCTCTTTCCCCCCTCCCTTATAGATGGTCCCCCCTCTCCCCCCCCCCCCCCCCCCCCCCCCCCCCCCCCCTGCACAGCAGATAAAACAAAAAACAGCACACAACTAACCTGCCCTCCGTTCCCCCGTCGAGCCTCTCTGGTCTGGTCCCGGCTGATGTGCGGCTGCCCGGGGTGTCCCGTCCTGTCCCCGGCAGCGCGCGCATCACAGATCTCCCCATGCGCCTGCGGCTGTGACTTCCGGCGCACGGGGAGCTCTCTGATGCGCGCGCTGCCGGGGACAGGACGGGACACCTCCGGCAGCCGCACATCAGCCGGGGGACTAAGGCTGCATTCCCACGTTCCGTCATCCTGACGGATCACGGACGTGGAATGCATGTACTGGAGCCCCCCCGCCCCCGGGCAGTATCTGTAATGAGATGCTGTGAGCGGGGGGGACTGTATTCATAAGCGCCGCGCTGTAGTAACAGCACGGTGCGGCTGATTTAGTACAGCGCTTATGAATACAGTCTCCCCCGCTCCCAGCATCTCATTACAGATACTGCCCGGGGGCGGGGGGGCTCCAGTACATGGTACAGTCAGTGGCGGATTATAATGTGGGCGGCCGCCGAACCGCTCATATTATAATCTGCCACTGAATGCCGCCCCCATGGTGACAGCTAGTGGCGCCGCCTGAGGCAGACGATTCAGGTCACCTCATGATTGCGGCACCCCTGCTTACGGCCACCATGATCCTATGTGTTTGCCCCCTCGCTCCTCATGCTTTGGGCACCTGACCCTTTGGTTATACTGTTCTTTTCTTGCAGGCACCGGAGCCGCTCCCAGGACCCCCAGCTTATTACCCCAGGTACTCATCCATGTCAAATTTCAAAAGGGTCCCCCTATGGAGATCAGTGTCAGCAACTTATAACCCTGAGGAAAAAGAGGTGGAGAAGTAAGGATAGGGATTCCCATCATATATAATATAGTATATACCTGTAGGGATCAGGATACAGGGGGATTCCCATCATATATAATATAGTATATACCTGTAGGGATCAGGATACAGGGGGATTCCCATCATATATAATATAGTATATACCTGTAGGGATCAGGATACAGGGGGGTTCCCATCATATATAATATAGTATATACCTGTAGGGATCAGGATACAGGGGGTAACCCCATCATATATGATATAGTATATACCTGTAGGGATCAGGATACAGGGGGTAACCCCATCATATATAATATAGTATATACCTGTAGGGATCAGGATACAGGGGGATTCCCATCATATATAATATAGTATATACCTGTAGGGATCAGGATACAGGGGGGTAACCCCATCATATATGATATAGTATATACCTGTAGGGATCAGGATACAGGGGGGTAACCCCATCATATATAATATAGTATATACCTGTAGGGATCAGGATACAGGGGGTAACCCCATCATATATAATATAGTATATACCTGTAGGGATCAGGATACAGGGGGGGTAACTCCATCATTTATGATATAGTATATACCTGTAGGGATCAGGATACAGGGGGTAACCCCATCATATATGATATAGTATATACCTGTAGGGATCAGGATACAGGGAGTAACCCCATCATATATAATATAGTATATACCTGTAGGGATCAGGATACAGGGGGATTCCCATCATATATAATATAGTATATACCTGTAGGGATCAGGATACAGGGGGATTCCCATCATATATAATATAGTATATACCTGTAGGGATCAGGATACAGGGGGTAACCCCATCATATATAATATAGTATATACCTGTAGGGATCAGGATACAGGGGGATTCCCATCATATATAATATAGTATATACCTGTAGGGATCAGGATACAGGGGGATTCCCATCATATATAATATAGTATATACCTGTAGGGATCAGGATACAGGGGGATTCCCATCATATATAATATAGTATATACCTGTAGGGATCAGGATACAGGGGGTAACCCCATCATATATAATATAGTATATACCTGTAGGGATCAGGATACAGGGGGATTCCCATCATATATAATATAGTATATACCTGTAGGGATCAGGATACAGGGGTAACCCCATCATATATAATATAGTATATACCTGTAGGGATCAGGATACAGGGGTAACCCCATCATATACAATATAGTATATACCTGTAGGGATCAGGATACAGGGGGATCCCCAGCATATATAATATAGTATATACCTGTAGGGATCAGGATACAGGGGTAACCCCATCATATACAATATAGTATATACCTGTAGGGATCAGGATACAGGGGGTAACTCCATCATATATAATATAGTATATACCTGTAGGGATCAGGATACAGGGGGATCCCCAGCATATATAATATAGTATATACCTGTAGGGATCAGGATACAGGGGGATTCCCATCATATATGATATAGTATATACCTGTAGGGATCAGGATACAGGGGTAACCCCATCATATATGATATAGTATATACCTGTAGGGATCAGGATACAGGGGTAACCCCATCATATATGATATAGTATATACCTGTAGGGATCAGGATACAGGGGTAACCCCATCATATATAATATAGTATATACCTGTAGGGATCAGGATACAGGGGGGTAACTCCATCATATATAATATAGTATATACCTGTAGGGATCAGGATACAGGGGGGTAACTCCATCATATATAATATAGTATATACCTGTAGGGATCAGCAGGTGAGTGCTGTTTGCTGATCGTTGGCTCTCACACTAGGAGATACAGAATAATTCCCATAATGCATTGCAGCCGGCCTGTAGTGGGTGGGGCTTGGTGTCATGTGACCTGGTATGTGATTGTTGTTACATGTATGTTTCAGGGAGCGCCAGTCACTGCTGAGCGGCGGCCGCCATCGCCCCCGGAGGAGTTGTGTAACTTTAGGCCGTAACCTCTCTGCTGCAGATCTCGTCTCATCTTTACTTGTTTTATAAACCGTTTTCTCTAATGTTTTTGGCTGCTGATCCAATAAAGGTTTTGTTTTCTCACAGTCTGAGGCGTCTTTCATGGCGATGGGGGAGGGGGGAACATCCGGAAATACGATGGGGACAGGGGGCCAGATACAGGGGGGACAGGGGGCCAGATACGGCGGGGCCCAGATACAGGGGGCCAGATACAGGGGGGACAGGGGGACAGATACTGCGGGGGCCAGATACGGTGGGGCCCAGATACAGGGGGCCAGATACAGGGGGGGACAGGGGGCCAGATACGGCGGTCACTGGTGGGGACAGGGGGCCAGATACGGCGGGGCCCAGATACAGGGGGCCAGATACGGTGGGGCCCAGATACAGGGGGCCAGATACAGGGGGGGACAGGGGGCCAGATACGGCGGTCACTGGTGGGGACAGGGGGCCAGATACGGCGGGGCCCAGATACAGGGGGACAGATACGGTGGGGCCCAGATACAGGGGGGGACAGGGGGCCAGATACGGCGGTCACTGGTGGGGACAGGGGGCCAGAAACGGCGGGGCCCAGATACAGGGGGGACAGGGGGCCAGATACGGCGGTCACTGGTGGGTACAGGGGGCCAGATACGGCGGGGGCCAGATACGGTGGGGCCCAGATACAGGGGGGACAGGGGGCCAGATACGGTGGGGCCCAGATACAGGGGGCCAGATACGGTGGGGCCCAGATACAGGGGGCCAGATACGGCGGGGCCCAGATACAGCGGTCACTGGTGGGGACGGGGCCAGATATGGTGGTGCCCAGATACAGGGGGCCAGATACGGTGGGGCCCAGATACAGGGGGGACAGGGGGCCAGATACGGTGGGGCCCAGATACAGGGGGCCAGATACGGTGGGGCCCAGATACAGGGGGCCAGATACGGCGGGGCCCAGATACAGCGGTCACTGGTGGGGACGGGGCCAGATATGGTGGTGCCCAGATACAGCGGTCACTGCCATCTTTTATTATATAACTTGTTTGTAGTTATTTTGTATAACTCTTACTATATGATTTGTTTATAGATTTTTTTTTTTTCTTTTCCCCCTCGCCAGTATTTCTAGTACAGTCTATTTTTCCGGGATGGATACCCCTCCTGTGGCCCCTCCTGTTACCGTCCTATAAGGCATCTGGCTGCAGCAGGACCCTCCCCTGCCCCTGCCAGGTGTACTGCGCCTTTAAGACCCCGATTTCAATATACAGAAATAGAAACCGTCCCAACAAGAAATATTACTCTAAATCTTCTGCAGAAAAAAAGTTACTTAACTGGTTTAGTCTCCTGAGTCTGGAACAATGAGGGGATTCTCCTCCAGACTCTGAGCTATGGCGGAGTGCGGGGAGCACCGGGGGGAGAGGAGGAGCGCAGAGGGGAGATGGATTAGGGTGCAGGATAAGGTCAGGTGGCCCCTCCTCATGGGACACCCTTGCCCCCCTCTTCCCCTAGGGGCAGTGTGATAGAGCAGGGAGGTGGCCGGGTGTGATGGGGGTTGTAGTCCGGGCAGTGTGATAGAGCAGGGAGGTGGCCGGGTGTGATGGGGGTTGTAGTCCGAGCAGTGTGATAGAGCAGGGAGGTGGCCGGGTGTGATGGGGGTTGTAGTCCGGGCAGTGTGATAGAGCAGGGAGGTGGCCGGGTGTGATGGGGGTTGTAGTCCGGGCAGTGTGATAGAGCAGGGAGGTGGCCGGGTGTGATGGGGGTTGTAGTCCGGGCAGTGTGATAGAGCAGGGAGGTGGCCGGGTGTGATGGGGGTTGTAGTCAGGGCAGTGTGATAGAGCAGGGAGGTGGCCGCCATGGATCTGTACCTGCTGCCGCTTCTTGCTTGTTCTTTCCTGTTTTGTTTCAAGTAAAAACAATGAAAAATCTATAAAGGTTCAGAGACAAAGAGAAGAGCAGAGAGAGAAGGGGGGGGGGGGGGGCGGCCGCCATCAGGAGGGTCCATCATGTCCTGCAAGGTAAGAGGAGGAATCTGGGGTGTTAGGGCTCCCCAATACTACAGGATGGCCGCGCTTGTCTTACATGCAGAGTGCCCAGGGGCCGCTATTTGGGGGGATGGTGCAGGTGTTGTCTTTTATGGCTCTACTGGGTGGGTAGATTACCATGTATCCTCTGGGTGGGTAAATTACTGTGTATCCTCTGGGTGGGTAGATTATTGTGTATCCTCTGGGTGGGTCGATTACCGTGTATTCTTTGGGTGGGTAGATTACCGTGTATCCTCTGGGTAGGTAGATTATTGTGGATCCTCTGGGTGGGTAGATTACCGTGTATCCTCTGGGTGGGTAAATTACTGTGTATCCTCTGGGTGGGTAGATTACCGTGTTCCCACCCAAAGGATACACGGTAGTCTACCCACCCAGAGGATACACGGTAATCTACCCACCCAGAGGATACACGGTAATCTACCCACCCAGAGGATCCACAATAATCTACCTACCCAGAGGATACACGGTAATCTACCCACCCAAAGGATACACAGTAATCTACCCACCCAGAGGATAGATAACCGTGTATCCTCTGGGTGGGTAGATTACTGTGTATCCTCTGGGTGGGTAGATTACTGTGTATCCTCTGGGTGGGTAGATTACCTTGGATCCTCTGGGTGGGTAGATTCATGTGGATATCCTGGGTGGGTCGATTACTGTGTATCCTTTGGGTGGGTAAATTACAGTGTATCCTCTGGGCGGGTAGATTACTGTGGATATCCTGGGTGGGTAGATTACTGTGTATCCTCTCGGTGGGTAAATTACTGTGTATCCTCTGGGTGGGTAAATTACTGTGGATCCTTTGGGTGGGTAGATTACTGTGTATCCTCTGGGTGGGTAGATTACCGTGTATCCTCTGGGTGGGTAGATTACCGTGTATCCTCTGGGTGGGTAGATTACCGTGTATCCTCTGGGTGGGTAGATTACCGTGTATCCTCTGGGTGGGTAGATTACCGTGTATCCTCTGGGTGGGTAGATTACCGTGTATCCTCTGGGTGGGTAGATTACCGTGTATCCTCTGGGTGGGTAGATTACCGTGGATATCCTGGGTGAGTCGATTACCGTGGATATCCTGGGTGAGTCGATTACCGTGGATATCCTGGGTGGGTCGATTACCGTGTATTCTTTGGGTGGGTAGATTACTGTATATCCTCTGGGTGGGTAAATTACTGTGGATCCTCTGGGTGGGTAGATTACTGTGTATCCTCTGGGTGGGTAGTTTACTGTGGATATCCTGGGTGGGTAGATTACCGTGTATCCTCTGGATGGGTAAATTACCGTGTATCCTCTGGGTGGGTAGATTATTGTGGATCCTCTGGGTGGGTAGATTACCGTGTATCCTCTGGGTGGGTAGATTACCGTGTATCCTCTGGGTGGGTAGATTACTGTGGATCCTCTGGGTGGGTAGATTACTGTGTATCCTCTGGGTGGGTAGATTACTGTGGCTATCCTGGGTGGGTAGATTACTGTGTATCCTCTGGGTGGGTAAATTACTGTGGATCCTCTGGGTGGGTAGATTACTGTGTATCCTCTGGGTGGGTAGATTACTGTGGCTATCCTGGGTGGGTAGATTACTGTGTATCCTCTAAGTGGTTCCCATAATAATAGCATTGTGTCCGCGTGCACTATCTTTCAGACTGTCTGGCGCCCTCTGCTGACCATCTCTATGCTTCTACCTACAGGTCAGTAATACATTGTACTTAATGCCTTCATGGCTCCATCTAGTGGTCATTGGTGACACTGCAGCCTTTTCTGCTTCTTCTGTAATAATAATAATATGGCACCCGGATGATGAGTAATGGCTGTAATCTCACGTTCTGTATGTGATATATATAATTCCCTTCCTCTTTCCCTCCTCTGCAGGCTGTGCAATAGAACACGATCGCTTCCACTATGGTGAGTAATAAGATCCTGTCCTAAAGCATGTAGAGGCCTGGGCCAGGGGAATTCGGGGTATAGAGGGGCTACAACAAATTACTTTAAATTGGCCAGGGCACCCCTCTCTCCTCCGTCCTGGTATTGTCTGCATAGCCTGTGGTATAGGGGGTCCTGCAGCAATAAATGAATAATATGATGGTCCCATCTCTTCTCAGATTATGTCACTCTGCGGATTGGAGGGATGGTCTTTGCTGGTTTCATGCTCACCATAGGGATCATTGTCCTGCTGAGTAAGTGACCTCATCAGATATGGACTGGTGTTTTAAATATATATATACATACATATCTGTATATCTTCAGTTAACCCTGAGGTATTTTCTAGAATGTTCCTAAGCTCTTCAGTATAATGTCGCACACTTGTAGTGTTTAATTTTGCCCACAAGGCGGACGGGGGGGGGGGGGGGAGGAGCCCGGGTCAGTTTTGAGTCGCGTAACCGGGGTATCGGTGTTTTGGCGAGGGTCACTCGCCCACTTGTCACTGTAGCCTGGAGCGGTGGTGTTGGCCTTCGGCCCCGCAGGTTTGCGTAGCCCAAGTATACACTGGTGTGTTGGTATAAATAAAGTGACCAATGTCAGTCAGTGAGTCCAATGATTTAACCAGGATAACGTCCGTTTACTTAAGACTTCATTGCAATATACAACAACAGGTTTCCACTTCAACAACAATAGGTGTAGACAGAAGAGTGAAGAAGTGGTAGTCTGTGAACGGAAGAGAGGAGTGGTGGAACGTTTTGAGGGCCCTGTACAATGTAGTGCTGTACTCTGCCTGGGATAGCATAGCTGGGTGTAGTTGGAGAGAACATCCTCGTACGTTTACTGAACCGCCTAATGCCCTACAGTGTCTAGGTACCTGTCATGTGAGGGTAGTACAAGATACGAGGTCCCAGGTCCCTGCGCTGGGTTAAGCCGATTTCCCTAAGCTTTCCAGAATAGCCATGTGTTACGCAGTGGAATACGTAGGCTAACTGCAGCTTTGTTCCACTGTGGTCAGTGCCTAACTGGATCCAGGTCACTGCCATGTACTGTGTGGCTAATATCCCTGGTGTGGGCAAGGTGTTCCTCAGAGGAGGTCCATTTCCACATGAGGGGGTCTAGTACTGCATGCTAGTGGTTGCTTGCTTTAAAGAAGAAATCTAGTCTGAGAGAGAGAGTCAGAGAGAGAGAGCAAGACAAGACGCAGACAGAACTGGAGAACTCCTCCCACCAGGAACTAGACTTCTTTCCTAGGGTCATAATAAGCTTCCCTGTGATTGGTGGGGGCCGTGTGTGTGAGAGAGAAGGAATAGGTTAGGGTAGGAAAAGGAGGGAAAACAATCTGCACCCATGACTGGACAAAAGAATTAACACACAACAAAAACAAATAACCCAGTACTTTCCTCAGCTGTGCAGAGAATAAGTTGCATTGGAACCCAGTAGTGACACCTAGTGGGGAAAAAAAAGAAGACACTTAGACCTTCTCGCACTCTGTGAACCTGAGAGAGAACTTTACACAAGTGCATAGGAAACGTAGTGCAGCACCCTGTGCTGGGACACACACACCCGCTGATACTGCTCGATCGTCTTGGATAATCTCCTCTCCATTGTACACGCCCCTATTCCTGGATCCATATTCCTTCGGTAATAGGTGGTACAAAAGATAGAGTTCTGAACTGCCTAGAAGGTTTTCCCCTGGTAACCTCCTATCTACTCTGCAAGTCTCCTACATAAAACCAACTAAAGAGACTCTTACAGTCAGGCCTATTCTATCCAAAACTTCCCTCAAGTATTCCAAGTGGCAATCCTATCCGACCACAAGCTGCTGTATTCACACTTGCTCTTAAACGTCACTGTGTACAGTCTCTTTAAGAGCTATTCAGTAAAGCATTCCAGTGGTTAAAGTAACTTGGACTCTGACTCATATGCACTACCTCTACCTTTTAGAGAGGGAGTGTACCAGGGAGGGTATATACCACTTAACAAGTGCTTAGTGGTACACGAACACCTGCCCCTGCAAGATCTACCTAGCAATTCCCAGTTACCACAGGTAGACTGCATTTGGGAAGTCCTCAGCCCCAGGGGGGCCTGCCAACATTCCTCTTTCTTGTAGACCAGTTTTGTCTTGCTAGAAGCGGTTCCAAAGCTGGAGGCATTTCGAAGATTACAATGTTTTTCCAAAAGTGTTAACCCTTTATGGACACCTTCACAATGTTTTGCAGTCCCCATAGCTCAGAGACAGGATTGTGTGGAGGAGAAGGAAAGAGCTGCCTATAGAGCTCAGAGACAGGACTGTGTGTGGGTGGAAAGAGCTGCCTATAGAGCTCAGAGACAGCACGGTGTGGAGGAGGAAAGAGCTGCCTGTAGAGCTCAGAGACAGGACTGTGTGGAGGAGGAAAGAGCTGCCTGTAGAGCTCAGAGACAGCACGGTGTGGAGGAGGAAAGAGCTGCCTGTAGAGCTCAGAGACAGGACTGTGTGGAGGAGAAGGAAAGAGCTGCCTATAGAGCTCAGAGACAGGATTGTGTGGAGGAGAAGGAAAGAGCTGCCTATAGAGCTCAGAGACAGGACTGTGTGGAGGAGGAAAGAGCTGCCTGTAGAGCTCAGAGACAGCACGGTGTGGAAGAGGAAAGAGCTGCCTTTAGAGCTCAGAGACAGGACTGTGTGGAGGAGAAGGAAAGAGCTGCCTATAGAGCTCAGAGACAGGACTGTGTGGAGGAGGGGGAGGACAGAGCTGCCTATAGAGCTCAGAGACAGGATTGTGTGGAGGAGGGGGAGGACAGAGCTGCCTATAGAGCTCAGAGACAGGACTGTGTGGAGGAGGGGGAGGACAGAGCTGCCTATAGAGCTCAGAGACAGGATTGTGTGGAGGAGGAAAGAGCTGCCTGTAGAGCTCAGAGACAGGACTGTGTGGAGGAGGAGGAAAGAGCTGCCTATAGAGCTCAGAGACAGGACTGTGTGGAGGAGGAGGAAAGAGCTGCCTATAGAGCTCAGAGACAGGACTGTGTGGAGGAGGAGGAAAGAGCTGCCTGTAGAGCTCAGAGACAGGACTGTGTGGAGGAGGGGGAGGAAAGAGCTGCCTGTAGAGCTCAGAGACAGGACTGTGTGGAGGAGGAAAGAGCTGCCTGTAGAGCTCAGAGACAGGACTGTGTGGAGGAGGGGGAGGAAAGAGCTGCCCATAGAGCTCAGAGACAGGACTGTGTGGAGGAGGAAAGAGCTGTCTGTAGAGCTCAGAGACAGGACTGTGTGGAGGAGGAAAGAGCTGCCTGTAGAGCTCAGAGACAGGACTGTGTGGAGGAGGAAAGAGCTGCCTGTAGAGCTCAGAGACAGGACTGTGTGGAGGAGGAAAGAGCTGCCTGTAGAGCTCAGAGACAGGACTGTGTGGAGGAGGGGGAGGAAAGAGCTGCCTATAGAGCTCAGAGACAGGACTGTGTGGAGGAGGAGGAAAGAGCTGCCTGTAGAGCTCAGAGACAGGACTGTGTGGAGGAGGGGGAGGAAAGAGCTGCCTATAGAGCTCAGAGACAGGACTGTGTGGAGGAGGGGGAGGAAAGAGCTGCCCATAGAGCCCAGAGACAGGACTGTGTGGAGGAGGAAAGAGCTGCCTGTAGAGCTCAGAGACAGGACTGTGTGGAGGAGGGGGAGGACAGAGCTGCCTATAGAGCTCAGAGACAGGACTGTGTGGAGGAGGAGGAAAGAGCTGCCTGTAGAGCTCAGAGACAGGACTGTGTGGAGGAGGGGGAGGAAAGAGCTGCCTATAGAGCTCAGAGACAGGACTGTGTGGAGGAGGGGGAGGAAAGAGCTGCCCATAGAGCCCAGAGACAGGACTGTGTGGAGGAGGAAAGAGCTGCCTGTAGAGCTCAGAGACAGGACTGTGTGGAGGAGGAAAGAGCTGCCTATAGAGCTCAGAGACAGGACTGTGTGGGGGAGGGGGAGGAAAGAGCTGCCCATAGAGCTCAGAGACAGGACTGTGTGGAGGAGGAAAGAGCTGCCTATAGAGCTCAGAGACAGCACGGTGTGGAGGAGGAGGAATGGACTGTCTGTGGAGCTCAGAGATGGGAGAATCAGATCTGGAGTAGAGGACAAACACCTTTACTGCACTAAACTTTTCCAAAAGCACAATAGCCTCCATAATTCTTACATAGAAGACAATGGAATACCCAGGACTCCGCCCAGAGCTGCTTCCCCACCATACTAAGTAATAGGAGGAGGAGAACCCAATGGTCACTCTGGCTCAACTGCAGAAATCCTGTGGGAATATCTTCTCTTACTATAGTAATATGGCTCCTGTACTGGGAATATCTTCTCTTACTATAGTAATATACCTCCTGTACTGGGAATATCTTCTCTTACTATAGTAATATACATCCTGTACTGGGAATATCTTCTCTTACTATAGTAATATACGTCCTGTACTGGGAATATCTTCTCTTACTATAGTAATATACCTCCTGTACTGGGAATATCTTCTCTTACTATAGTAATATACCTCCTGTACTGGGAATATCTTCTCTTACTATAGTAATATACCTCCTGTACTGGGAATATCTTCTCTTACTATAGTAATATACCTCCTGTACTGGGAATATCTTCTCTTACTATAGTAATATACGTCCTGTACTGGGAATATCTTCTCTTACTATAGTAATATATGTCCTGTACTGGGAATATCTTCTCTTACTATAGTAATATATGTCCTGTACTGGGAATATCTTCTCTTACTATAGTAATATATGTCCTGTACTGGGAATATCTTCTCTTACTATAGTAATATGGCTCCTGTACTGGGAATATCTTCTCTTACTATAGTAATATACCTCCTGTACTGGGAATATCTTCTCTTACTATAGTAATATACGTCCTGTACTGGGAATATCTTCTCTTACTATAGTAATATACCTCCTGTACTGGGAATATCTTCTCTTACTATAGTAATATGGCTCCTGTACTGGGAATATCTTCTCTTACTATAGTAATATACCTCCTGTACTGGGAATATCTTCTCTTACTATAGTAATATACCTCCTGTACTGGGAATATCTTCTCTTACTATAGTAATATGGCTCCTGTACTGGGAATATCTTCTCTTACTATAGTAATATACCTCCTGTACTGGGAATATCTTCTCTTACTATAGTAATATACCTCCTGTACTGGGAATATCTTCTCTTACTATAGTAATATAGGTCCTGTACTGGGAATATCTTCTCTTACTATAGTAATATACCTCCTGTACTGGGAATATCTTCTCTTACTATAGTAATATACCTCCTGTACTGGGAATATCTTCTCTTACTATAGTAATATGGCTCCTGTACTGGGAATATCTTCTCTTACTATAGTAATATACGTCCTGTACTGGGAATATCTTCTCTTACTATAGTAATATACCTCCTGTACTGGGAATATCTTCTCTTACTATAGTAATATGGCTCCTGTACTGGGAATATCTTCTCTTACTATAGTAATATACCTCCTGTACTGGGAATATCTTCTCTTACTATAGTAATATGGCTCCTGTACTGGGAATATCTTCTCTTACTATAGTAATATACCTCCTGTACTGGGAATATCTTCTCTTACTATAGTAATATACGTCCTGTACTGGGAATATCTTCTCTTACTATAGTAATATACCTCCTGTACTGGGAATATCTTCTCTTACTATAGTAATATGGCTCCTGTACTAGGAATATCTTCTCTTACTATAGTAATATACCTCCTGTACTGGGAATATCTTCTCTTACTATAGTAATATACCTCCTGTACTGGGAATATCTTCTCTTACTATAGTAATATGGCTCCTGTACTGGGAATATCTTCTCTTACTATAGTAATATACGTCCTGTACTGGGAATATCTTCTCTTACTATAGTAATATACCTCCTGTACTGGGAATATCTTCTCTTACTATAGTAATATACCTCCTGTACTGGGAATATCTTCTCTTACTATAGTAATATACCTCCTGTACTGGGAATATCTTCTCTTACTATAGTAATATGGCTCCTGTACTGGGAATATCTTCTCTTACTATAGTAATATATGTCCTGTACTGGGAATATCTTCTCTTACTATAGTAATATAGGTCCTGTACTGGGAATATCTTCTCTTACTATAGTAATATACCTCCTGTACTGGGAATATCTTCTCTTACTATAGTAATATACGTCCTGTACTGGGAATATCTTCTCTTACTATAGTAATATACCTCCTGTACTGGGAATATCTTCTCTTACTATAGTAATATGGCTCCTGTACTGGGAATATCTCTCTTACTATAGTAATATACATCCTGTACTGGGAATATCTTCTCTTACTATAGTAATATACCTCCTGTACTGGGAATATCTTTCTTACTATAGTAATATGGCTCCTGTACTGGGAATATCTTCTCTACTATAGTAATATACCTCCTGTACTGGGAATATCTTCTCCTTACTACTAGTAAATATACCTCCTGTACTGGGAATATCTTCTCTTACTATAGTAATATGCTCCTGTACTGGGAATATCTTCTCTTACTATAGTAATATACTCCTGTACTGGGAAATATCTTCTCTACTATAGTAATATATGTCCCTGTACTGGGAATATCTCTCTTACTATAGTAATATAGTGTCCTGTACTGGGAATATCTTCTCTTACTATAGTAATATATGCTACCTGTACTGGGAATAATCTTCTCTTTACTATAGTAATATACCGTCCTGTACTGGGAATATCTTCTCTTACTATAGTATATACCTCCTGTACTGGGAATATCTTCTCTTACTATAGTAATATACTCCTGTACTGGGAATATCTTCTCTTACTATAGTAATATACATCCTGTACTGGGAATATCTTCTCTTACTATAGTAATATACCTCCTGTACTGGGAATATCTCTCTTACTATAGTAATATACCTCCTGTACTGGGAATATCTTCTCTTACTATAGTAATATGGCTCCTGTATGGGAATATCTTCTCTTACTATAGTAATATACCTCCTGTACTGGGAATATCTTCTCTTACTATAGTAATATAGGCTCCTGTACTGGGAATATCTTCTCTTACTATAGTAATATACCTCCTGTACTGGGAAATCTTCTCTTACTATAGTAATATACCGTCCTGTACTGGGAATATCTTCTCTTACTATAGTAATATACATCCTGTACTGGGAATATCTTCTCTTACTATAGTAATCCCAGTACAGGACGTATCTTCTCTTACTATAGTAATATACGTCCTGTACTGGGAATATCTTCTCTTACTATAGTAATATGGCTCCTGTACTGGGAATATCTTCTCTTACTATAGTAATATGGCTCCTGTACTGGGAATATCTTCTCTTACTATAGTAATATACGTCCTGTACTGGGAATATCTTCTCTTACTACAGTAATATACATCCTGTACTGGGAATATCTTCTCTTACTATAGTAATATACATCCTGTACTGGGAATATCTTCTCTTACTATAGTAATATACATCCTGTACTGGGAATATCTTCTCTTACTATAGTAATATGGCTCCTGTACTGGGAATATCTTCTCTTACTATAGTAATATACCTCCTGTACTGGGAATATCTTCTCTTACTATAGTAATATACCTCCTGTACTGGGAATATCTTCTCTTACTATAGTAATATACCTCCTGTACTGGGAATATCTTCTCTTACTATAGTAATATACCTCCTGTACTGGGAATATCTTCTCTTACTATAGTAATATACGTCCTGTACTGGGAATATCTTCTCTTACTATAGTAATATACCTCCTGTACTGGGAATATCTTCTCTTACTATAGTAATATGGCTCCTGTACTGGGAATATCTTCTCTTACTATAGTAATATACATCCTGTACTGGGAATATCTTCTCTTACTATAGTAATATACATCCTGTACTGGGAATATCTTCTCTTACTATAGTAATATACCTCCTGTACTGGGAATATCTTCTCTTACTATAGTAATATACCTCCTGTACTGGGAATATCTTCTCTTACTATAGTAATATACCTCCTGTACTGGGAATATCTTCTCTTACTATAGTAATATATGTCCTGTACTGGGAATATCTTCTCTTACTATAGTAATATATGTCCTGTACTGGGAATATCTTCTCTTACTATAGTAATATGGCTCCTGTACTGGGAATATCTTCTCTTAATATAGTTATATGGCTCCTGTACTGGGAATATCTTCTCTTACTATAGTAATATGGCTCCTGCACTGGGAATATCTTCTCTTACTATAGTAATATACGTCCTGTACTGGGAATATCTTCTCTTACTATAGTAATATACGTCCTGTACTGGGAATATCTTCTCTTACTATAGTAATATACGTCCTGTACTGGGAATATCTTCTCTTACTATAGTAATATACCTCCTGTACTGGGAATATCTTCTCTTACTATAGTAATATACATCCTGTACTGGAATAGCTTCTCTTACTATATAGTAATATACCTCCTGTTACTGGGCCAATCTCTTCTTACTATAGTAATATATTCCTGGTACTGGGAATATCTTCTCTTACTATAGTAATATAGGCTCCGTACTGGGAATATCTTCATCTTACTATAGTAATATACGCTCCTGTACTGGGAATATCTTCTCTTACTATAGTAATATGACTCCTGTACTGGGAATATCTTCTCTTACTATAGTAATATACCTCTGTACTGGGAATATCTTCTCTTACTATAGTAATATACCTCCTGTACTGGGAATATCTTCTCTTACTTATAGTAATATACCTCCTGTACTGGGAATATCTTCTCTTACTATAGTAATATACCTCCTGTACTGGGAATATCTTCTCTTACTATAGTAATATACAGGCCTGTACTGGGAATATCTTCTCTTACTATAGTAATATGGCTCCTGTACTGGGAAATCTTCTCTTACTATAGAATATACCTCCTGTACTGGGAATATCTTCTCTTACTATAGTAATATACCTCCTGTACTGGGAATATCTTCTCTTACTATAGTAATATACGTCCTGTACTGGAATATCTTCTCTTACTATAGTAATATACCTCCTGTACTGGGAATATCTTCTCTTACTATAGTAATATACGTCCTGTACGGGAATATCTTCTCTTACTATAGTAATATAGCTCCTGTACTGGGAATATCTTCTCTTACTATAGTAATATTACGTCCTGTACTGGGATATCTTCTCTTACTATAGTAATATAGCCTCCTGTACTGGAATATCTTCTCTTACTATAGTAATATACGTCCTGTACTGGAATATCTTCTCTTACTATAGTAATATACCTCCTGTACTGGGAATATCTTCTCTTACTATAGTAATATACGTCCTGTACTGGAATATCTTCTCTTACTATAGTAATATACCTCCTGTACTGGGAATATCTTCTCTTACTATAGTAATATACGTCCTGTACTGGGAATATCTTCTCTTACTATAGTAATATACCTCCTGTAGCTGGGAATATCTTCTCTTACTATAGTAATATACCTCCTGTACTGGAATATCTTCTCTTACTATAGTAATATACCTCCTGTACTGGGAATATCTTCTCTTACTATAGTAATATACCTCCTGTACTGGGAATATCTTCTCTTACTATAGTAATATACATCCTGTACTGGGAATATCTTCTCTTACTATATTAATATGGCTCCTGTACTGGGAATATCTTCTCTTACTATAGTAATATACATCCTGTACTGGGAATATCTTCTCTTACTATAGTAATATACCTCCTGTACTGGGAATATCTTCTCTTTACTATAGTAATATACATCCTGTACTGGAATATCTTCTTCTTACTACTAGTAATATGCTCCTGTACTGGAATATCTTCTCTACTATAGTAATATACCTCCTGACTGGGAATATCTTCTCTTATATAGTATATGGCTCCTTACTGGGAATATCTTCTCTTACTATAGTAATATACATCCTGTACTGGGAATATCTTCTCTTACTATACTAATATACATCCTGTACTGGGAATATCTTCTCTTACTATAGTAATATACCTCCTGTACTGGGAATATCTTCTCTTACTATAGTAATATACCTCCTGTACTGGGAATATCTTCTCTTACTATAGTAATATGGCTCCTGTACTGGGAATATCTTCTCTTACTATAGTAATATACCTCCTGTACTGGGAATATCTTCTCTTACTATAGTAATATATGTCCTGTACTGGGAATATCTTCTCTTACTATAGTAATATATGTCCTGTACTGGGAATATCTTCTCTTACTATAGTAATATGGCTCCTGTACTGGGAATATCTTCTCTTACTATAGTAATATAGGTCCTGTACTGGGAATATCTTCTCTTACTATAGTAATATACCTCCTGTACTGGGAATATCTTCTCTTACTATAGTAATATATGTCCTGTACTGGGAATATCTTCTCTTACTATAGTAATATACATCCTGTACTGGGAATATCTTCTCTTACTATAGTAATATACATCCTGTACTGGGAATATCTTCTCTTACTATAGTTATATACATCCTGTACTGGGAATATCTTCTCTTACTATAGTAATATGGCTCCTGTACTGGGAATATCTTCTCTTACTATAGTAATATGGCTCCTGTACTGGGAATATCTTCTCTTACTATAGTAATATACGTCCTGTACTGGGAATATCTTCTCTTACTACAGTAATATACGTCCTGTACTGGGAATATCTTCTCTTACTATAGTAATATACATCCTGTACTGGGAATATCTTCTCTTACTATAGTAATATACCTCCTGTACTGGGAATATCTTCTCTTACTATAGTAATATACATCCTGTACTGGGAATATCTTCTCTTACTATAGTAATATACCTCCTGTACTGGGAATATCTTCTCTTACTATAGTAATATACCTCCTGTACTGGGAATATCTTCTCTTACTATAGTAATATACCTCCTGTACTGGGGAATATCTTTCTCTTACTATAGTAATATAGCTCCTGTACTGGGAATATCTTCTCTTACTATAGTAATATACTCCTGTACTGGGAGATCTTCTCTTACTATAGTAATATACCGTCCTGTACTGGGAATATATCTTCTCTTACTATAGTAATATGGCTCCTGTACTGGAATAGCTTCTCTTACTATTAAGTATGCTCCTGTACTGGAATATCTTCTCTTACTATAGTAATATACGTCCTGTACTGGGAATATCTTCTCTTACTAATAGTAATATACGTCCTGTACTGGGAATATCTTCTCTTACTATAAGTAATATATACGTCCTGTACTGGGAATATCTTCTCTTACTATAGTAATATACATCCTGTACTGGGAATTCTTCTCTTACTATATAATATACATCCTGTACTGGGAATATCTTCTCTTACTTATAGTATATACCTCCTGTACTGGAATATCTTCTCTTACTATAGTAATATACATCCTGTACTGGGAATATCTTCTCTTACTATACTAATATACCTCCTGTACTGGGAATATCTTCTCTTACTATAGTAATATGGCTCCTGTACTGGGAATATCTTCTCTTACTATAGTAATATATGTCCTGTACTGGGAATATCTTCTCTTACTATAGTAATATACCTCCTGTACTGGGAATATCTTCTCTTACTATAGTAATATGGCTACTCTACTGGGAATATCTTCTCTTACTATAGTAATATATGTCCTGTACTGGGAATATCTTCTCTTACTATAGTAATATAGGTCCTGTACTGGGAATATCTTCTCTTACTATAGTAATATACCTCCTGTACTGGGAATATCTTCTCTTACTATAGTAATATACCTCCTGTACTGGGAATATCTTCTCTTACTATAGTAATATATCTCCTGTACTGGGAATATCTTCTCTTACTATAGTAATATACCTCCTGTACTGGGAATATCTTCTCTTACTATAGTAATATACGTCCTGTAATGAGAATATCTTCTCTTACTATAGTAATATATGTCCTGTACTGGCCATAGCTTCTCTTACTATAGTAATATACCTCCTGTACTGGGAATATCTTCTCTTACTATAGTAATATGTCCTGTACTGGAATATCTTCTCTTACTATAGTATATACTTCCTGTACTGGGAAGATCTTCTCTTACTATAGTAAATAGGCGCCTGCACTGGAATATCTTCTCTTACTATGTAATATTGCTCCTTTACTGGGAATATCTTCTCTTACTATAGGAATATACCTCCTGTACTGGGAATATCTTCTCTTACTATAGTAATATACCGCCTGTACTGGAATATCTTCTCTTACTATAGTAATATACATCCTGTACTGGGAATATCTTCTCTTACTATAGTAATATACCTCCTGTACTGGGAATATCTTCTCTTACTATAGTAATATACGTCCTGTACTGGGAATATCTTCTCTTACTATAGTAATATGGCTCCTGTACTGGGAAAATCTTCTCTTACTATAGTAATATACCTCCTGTACTGGGAATATTCTTCTCTTACTATAGTATATACCTCCTGTACTGGGAATATCTTCTCTTACTATAGTAATATATGTCCTGTACTGGGAATATCTTCTCTTACTATAGTAATATGGCTCCTGTACGGGGAATATCTTCTCTTACTGATAGTAAATATATGTCCTGTACTGGGAATACTTCTCTTACTATAGTAATATACGTCCTGTACTGGGAATATCTTCTCTTACTATAGTAATATACATCCTGTACTGGGAATATCTTCTCTTACTATAGTAATATACATCCTGTACTAGGAATATCTTCTCTTACTATAGTAATATACATCCTGTACTGGGAATATCTTCTCTTACTATAGTAATATACATCCTGTACTGGGAATATCTTCTCTTACTATAGTAATATACGTCCTGTACTGGTAATATCTTCTCTTACTATAGTAATATGGCTCCTGTACTGGGAATATCTTCTCTTACTATAGTAATATATGTCCTGTACTGGGAATATCTTCTCTTACTATAGTAATATAGGTCCTGTACTGGGAATATCTTCTCTTACTATAGTAATATACCTCCTGTACTGGGAATATCTTCTCTTACTATAGTAATATACCTCCTGTACTGGGAATATCTTCTCTTACTATAGTAATATACCTCCTGTACTGGGAATATCTTCTCTTACTATAGTAATATACCTCCTGTAACTGGAATATCTTCTTCTCTTACTATAGTAATATACCTCCTGTACTGGGAATATCTCTCTTACTATAGTAATATACCTCCTGTACTGGGAATATCTTCTCTTACTATAGTAATATGGCTCCTGTACTGGGAATATCTTCTCTTACTATAGTAATATACGTCCTGTACTGGGAATATCTTCTCTTACTATAGTAATATACCTCCTGTACTGGGAATATCTTCTCTTACTATAGTAATATGGCTCCTGTACTGGGAATATCTTCTCTTACTATAGTAATATACATCCTGTACTGGGAATATCTTCTCTTACTATACTAATATATTTCCTGTACTGGGAATATCTTCTCTTACTATACTAATATATTTCCTGTACTGGGAATATCTTCTCTTACTAAAGTAATATACCTCCTGTACTGGGAATATCTTCTCTTACTATAGTAATATACGTCCTGTAATGAGAATATCTTCTCTTACTATAGTAATATATGTCCTGTACTGGCCATAGCTTCTCTTACTATAGTAATATACCTCCTGTACTGGGAATATCTTCTCTTACTATAGTAATATATCTCCTGTACTGGGAATATCTTCTCTTACTATAGTAATATACCTCCTGTACTGGGAATATCTTCTCTTACTATAGTAATATACGTCCTGTACTGGGAATATCTTCTCTTACTATAGTAATATACCTCCTGTACTGGGAATATCTTCTCTTACTATAGTAATATACCTCCTGTACTGGGAATATCTTCTCTTACTATAGTAATATACCTCCTGTACTGGGAATATCTTCTCTTACTATAGTAATATACCTCCTGTACTGGGAATATCTTCTCTTACTATAGTAATATACCTCCTGTACTGGGAATATCTTCTCTTACTATAGTAATATATGTCCTGTACTGGGAATATCTTCTCTTACTATAGTAATATACTTCCTGTACTGGGAATATCTTCTCTTACTATAGTAATATGGCTCCTGAACTGGGAATATCTTCTCTTACTATAGTAATATGGCTCCTGCACTGGGAATATCTTCTCTTACTATAGTAATATGGCTCCTGTACTGGGAATATCTTCTCTTACTATAGTAATATGGCTCCTGCACTGGGAATATCCTCTGCTACACACTGTCTCCCTCTCTAGCTCCAAGTAGCAACTGATAACCAATCTCACAGCCACTGTTCTATTACTGTGAAGGTCACATGGTTTAGCCAGCCAATGAAAGCAGATGCTTTTCTGTCACTTCCTGTGTGCTTCTCGCGACTGCCCCTCAACGCCCCCCCCCCCCCCTTCCCAATAGTTATTGGTTAAAAATAAACTCCAGGGAAGGTGGGAGGGGAATCAAATTTTTACTGGAGTGTTTTGAATATTGTACTACTCGATTGAATACCTACTCGCAGTACTCGCTCATCTCTATGTACCCCCAGAATTGTACAGTGCTGCAGAATTTGTTGGCACTGTAGAAGTAACTATTATTATGATCACTATGAAATGTTTGGCTTCTGTTCACACTAAACTTACTGAAAAGGAACATACAAATAAACAAGTTTTTGTCGCTGGTTAATCTCCCAATTTCCATATTCCACCCTGTGCCCTGTACCTACATTGCTGGTAGGTATCCCAATATAATGCATGTTTGAGGCTATAGAGATATCTGGATGTATAAGCCCGGATTGACTAACCTGAGGGGCAGTGTTTCCGATGGTTTCTGTCATTCTTTCTCTCTTGCAATTTCCAGTCCTCCATAATCAATGTAGGATATACTGTTTCTAGATATTAAAATATGTTGCAAGAAATATCAGACAATGCACAAACCCGGGCGGTGGAGTGAGTGCAATTGTCAAGTTTTCAAGTCCCAGTGACGTCACAACAGTTTCTATGGGTCTTCTTGAAGCTCTTTTTTAATTTTTCCCTTGATTTATTAAAATGTGTTAAAAAGGTTTCTGGGGCACATGGAGGCCAAAATTGAGACTGTTCTGCCTGATCTGGGAAGGCTAGGAGGTATACTTTAGACACTCTCAGCCTTTAACCAAGAAGGCCAAGCGAAGATCAGTGGGGTACATCGACTCTAGCTGCTCTTTGCCCACTGTGCAGATAGTCTGCTCTGGAGAAGGACCTCCTAAAGATATTGAGAGAACGTGGTAACCCCAGTTGTAAGTTTTATCATTGTAGTCGTAGTTTTTGGTGGTAGTTGCCCCTCTTGGGTCTGTAGCCACACATGACTAGAAGATTAGGTGTGTGAGGAGAAATCTGGATCTCCATAAACACTGACAGTGTTTAGGGAACCACACATGGGTCCTGGCCTCTCACTTGACTAATCTCTTATGACCACATTAGAAGTCCCTGAACTCCCTGAAACTAGTTTATCTCAGTCTATATAGTGCTCAGGGAACGTGTGGTTGGCTAGGAACAATCTAGAAGGCTCAATCTAGAAGAGACCATGTTAGGTACCCAGCTCAAGCATTGGTTAACACAGAAGCATCACACAACAGTGGCATAATACAAGAGATAATCATCAAGCAGTGCATACTTAAAGGGGTATTCCCCCCAATATTATTTTTGCTTTAATATGTTACCCACTCATAGCTTTCCATCTTTCCAATATCAATGTATTATAGATTCTGCACAGTTTTACTGTTATCTAGTTGCATTCACCCCCACCAAACGCATAGAATCATCAAACCTCAGTCCTTACCACTCCCTGCTCCTGGTCCCCACTCTCCATGTCAGGATCACATGTCCTCCGTCTCTTTGAACCTAACATAGCCCAATAAAGTGAGGGAGGACACTGACAGCTGCTGCTGATCACTGTCTCCCTCCCCCCAGGTCACCAGCACTTTGTGCCCCCCCCGCAACACCCTCAGCTCTGCTATATCAATGACTCCACTCTGCGATATCACACTGCCTCAACTCAACTATGCTATGTCAGTACCTCACCTCAACTCTGATATATCTTGTGTAGGGATGAGCGAACCAAACCGGAACAAACCAGATTTGTTACGAACTTTGCAAAAAAGTTCATTATGAATCTGGTAAAAATAACAACGGCGACGCAACATTGTACATTTTCACAGAATCGACCAGGATATAAGGAATTATTACTCCTATAATCCCTTGTATCCTGGTTTTCTGTGAATATCAAGATGTGTGACGTCACGCCTGTTAGGGTGAGACCTTAAATTAGTCTCCTCAGATAAACCTGGGTGCTGCCTAATCAATGTAATGTGACAGCCGTCTGTGAGTATCAACCAAGACACATGAAAACAACTTCACTGTTCAAGCTTATCGAATTTATTAAGGGAAAATCACTTCATATCTCTACAATAAGGTTAAAAAAATAGGAGAACCCCGTTTAGCCGCAACAACAAAAAGTAAAAAAAAAAAAAAAAGTCCATAAAAAGTCCCATCACAGTCCGAGAAAAAAAAAAAGTCCCATCGGCTGTCCCATCACTGCACCGTTGTGTAGAAAAATGTTGGCGACTCATTGGGATTCTTGGTGTCCAGGACCGTGCACCCCAGTGCTGATGTCTGCTCCCTTAATTATGGGCAGGGGCAGTACATGTCTGTTACTGCCCATTGGGTCACCATCCCCCCAGAAGACCACCATAAAGTTAGCCCATTCTTGTCGCTGTCACCTCCCCGCTGCTTTAGGGGGCCAGTTCTGCACAAGTTCTGCCTCCACCACCTTGCAACCATCCACCACTTTAACTGCAGTCCAACCCGGTGTCTTACCAACCATGTCAGGCCCGGCGCTCTTAGGCTGTCCTCCATTTTGTGAGCCGTGGTGAACGGAGCCACAGTGGGCAGGAGCTCCTCCGGACCATCAGGGAGGAGATATATGAATGGCTGAGCCAAGGTCAACTAATGGTGGGAAGTGTAGCCGACAATGGGAGGAACATTGTCTCTGCAGTGCAGCAGGGAGTCAGACACTTTGTATGGCACATGTGATAAACCTCATAGTGCACAGGTTTCTGCGAATATGGTGTGCCAATTGTTGATCACTTTTAAGGACTTGACTCTCTTTGTGAGCATCAACGACATCATCCCACTCGTCCG
Source organism: Dendropsophus ebraccatus (assembly GCF_027789765.1). Taxonomy (NCBI): domain Eukaryota; kingdom Metazoa; phylum Chordata; class Amphibia; order Anura; family Hylidae; genus Dendropsophus; species Dendropsophus ebraccatus. The sequence goes on along the minus strand of NC_091465.1, from coordinate 93,177,070 downwards.
TATTCTGGAAAGTGTGGTGAACAACATCATCAGCGAGGATTCCCAGGCCACCACTCCAAGGCTGACCATCCTCCTCCTCCTACTACTACTCAATTGTCTGTTCTCAATCATACTGGGCTTGGTGCAATCAGGTACTGCCTCCTCCTCCTCTCCTCCTCCTCCAATAGTCTCTTTTCAACCATACTAGGCTGTTTGCAGTACAGTGCTGCTGACTCCTCCTCCTCCTCCTCCCCCACACTGGGTCCAATACAGTACTATTACTGCTGCTTCCTCCTCCCCCTCCCCACACTGGGTCCAATACAGTACTATTACTGCTGCCTCCTCCTCCTCCTCCTCCTCCTCCACACTGGGTCCAATACAGTACTATTACTGCTGCCTCCTCCTCCTCCTCCTCCCCCACACTGGGTCCAATACAGTACTATTACTGCTGCCTCCTCCTCCTCCACACTGGGTCCAATACAGTACTATTACTGCTGCCTCCTCCTCCTCCACACTGGGTCCAATACAGTACTATTACTGCTGCTTCCTCCTCCCCCTCCTCCACACTGGGTCCAATACAGTACTATTACTGCTGCTTCCTCCTCCTCCTCCACACTGGGTCCAATACAGTACTATTACTGCTGCTTCCTCCTCCCCCTCCCCACACTGGGTCCAATACAGTACTATTACTGCTGCCTCCTCCTCCTCCTCCTCCCTCACACTGGGTCCAATACAGTACTATTACTGCTGCTTCCTCCTCCCCCTCCTCCACACTGGGTCCAATACAGTACTATTACTGCTGCCTCCTCCTCCTCCTCCTCCCCCACACTGGGTCCAATACAGTACTATTACTGCTGCTTCCTCCTCCCCCTCCTCCACACTGGGTCCAATACAGTACTATTACTGCTGCCTCCTCCTCCTCTACACTGGGTCCAATACAGTACTATTACTGCTGCCTCCTCCTCCTCCACACTGGGTCCAATACAGTACTATTACTGCTTCCTCCTCCTCCTCCTCCTCCTCCTCCACACTGGGTCCAATACAGTACTATTACTGCTTCCTCCTCCTCCTCCTCCCCCACACTGGGTCCAATACAGTACTATTACTGCTGCCTCCTCCTCCTCCTCCTCCACACTGGGTCCAATACAGTACTATTACTGCTGCCTCCTCCTCCTCCTCCTCCTCCACACTGGTCCAATACAGTACTATTACTGCTGCCTCCTCCTCCTCCTCCTCCACACTGGGTCCAATACAGTACTATTACTGCTTCCTCCTCCTCCTCCTCCTCCTCCTCCACTCTGGGTCCAATACAGTACTATTACTGCTGTCTCCTCCTACTCCTCCACACTGGGTCCAATACAGTACTATTACTGCTGCCTTCTCCTCCTCCTCCTCCTCCACACTGGGTCCAATACAGTACTATTACTGCTGCCTCCTCCTCCTCCTCCCCCACACTGGGTCCAATACAGTACTATTACTGCTGGCTCCTCCTCCTCCTCCTCCACACTGGGTCCAATACAGTACTATTACTGCTGCCTCCTCCTCCTCCCCCCCCCCCACACTGGGTCCAATACAGTACTATTACTGCTGCCTCCTCCTCCTCCTCCTCCACACTGGGTCCAATACAGTACTATTACTGCTGCCTCCTCCTCCTCCCACACACTGGGTCCAATACAGTACTATTACTGCTGCTGCCTCCTCCTCCTCCACACTGGGTCCAATACAGTACTATTACTGCTACCTCCTCCTCCTCCACACTGGGCCCAATACAGTACTATTACTTCTGCCTCCTCCTCCTCCACACTGGGTCCAATACAGTACTATTACTGCTGCCTCCTCCTCCTCCTCCACACTGGGTCCAATACAGTACTATTACTGCTGCCTCCTCCTCCTCCTCCTCCACACTGGGTCCAATACAGTACTATTACTGCTGCCTCCTCCTCCCCCACACTGGGTCCAATACAGTACTATTACTGCTGCCTCCTCCTCCTCCTCCACACTGGGTCCAATACAGTACTATTACTGCTGCCTCCTCCTCCTCCACACTGGGTCCAATACAGTACTATTACTGCTGCCTCCTCCTCCTCCTCCACACTGGGTCCAATACAGTACTATTACTGCTGCCTCCTCCTCCTCCCACACACTGGGTCCAATACAGTACTATTACTGCTGCCTCCTCCTCCTTCTCCTCCTCCACACTGGGTCCAATACAGTACTATTACTGCTGCCTCCTCCTCCTCCTCCACACTGGGTCCAATACAGTACTATTACTGCTGCCTCCTCCTCCTCCTCCTCCTCCACACTGGGTCCAATACAGTACTATTACTGCTGCCTCCTCCTCCTCCTCCCCCACACTGGGTCCAATACAGTACTATTACTGCTGCCTCCTCCTCCTCCCCCTCCACACTGGGTCCAATACAGTACTATTACTGCTGGCTCCTCCTCCTCCTCCACACTGGGTCCAATACAGTACTATTACTGCTGCCTCCTCCTCCTCCCCCCCCCCCCACACTGGGTCCAATACAGTACTATTACTGCTGCCTCCTCCTCCTCCTCCTCCACACTGGGTCCAATACAGTACTATTACTGCTGCTGCCTCCTCCTCCCCCACACTGGGTCCAATACAGTACTATTACTGCTGCCTCCTCCTCCTCCACACTGGGTCCAATACAGTACTATTACTGCTACCTCCTCCTCCTCCACACTGGGCCCAATACAGTACTATTACTTCTGCCTCCTCCTCCTCCACACTGGGTCCAATACAGTACTATTACTGCTGCCTCCTCCTCCTCCTCCACACTGGGTCCAATACAGTACTATTACTGCTGCCTCCTCCTCCTCCTCCTCCACACTGGGTCCAATACAGTACTATTACTGCTGCCTCCTCCTCCTCCCCCACACTGGGTCCAATACAGTACTATTACTGCTGCCTCCTCCTCCTCCTCCACACTGGGTCCAATACAGTACTATTACTGCTGCCTCCTCCTCCTCCTCCTCCTCCTCCACACTGGGTCCAATACAGTACTATTACTGCTGCCTCCTCCTCCTCCCACACACTGGGTCCAATACAGTACTATTACTGCTGCCTCCTTCTCCTTCTCCTCCACACTGGGTCCAATACAGTACTATTACTGCTGCCTCCTCCTCCTCCTCCTCCTCCTCCACACTGGGTCCAATACAGTACTATTACTGCTGCCTCCTCCTCCTCCCACACACTGGGTCCAATACAGTACTATTACTGCTGCCTCCTCCTCCTCCCCCTCCACACTGGGTCCAATACAGTACTATTACTGCTGCCTCCTCCTCCTCCTCCTCCTCCACACTGGGTCCAATACAGTACTATTACTGCTGCCTCCTCCTCCTCCTCCACACTGGGTCCAATACAGTACTATTACTGCTGCCTCCTCCTCCTCCACACTGGGCCCAATACAGTACTATTACTGCTGCCTCCTCCTCCTCCTCCACACTGGGTCCAATACAGTACTATTACTGCTGCCTCCTCCTCCCCCACACTGGGCCCAATACAGTACTATTACTGCTGCCTCCTCCTCCTCCCCCACACTGGGTCCAATACAGTACTATTACTGCTGCCTCCTCCTCCACACTGGGTCCAATACAGTACTATTACTGCTGCCTCCTCCTCCTCCACACTGGGTCCAATACAGTACTATTACTGCTGCCTCCTCCTCCTCCTCCTCCTCCTCCTCCACACTGGGTCTAATACAGTACTATTACTGCTGCCTCCTCCTCCTCCTCCTCCACACTGGGTCCAATACAGTACTATTACTGCTGCCTCCTCTTCCTCCTCCACACTGGGTCCAATACAGTACTATTACTGCTGCCTCCTCCTCCTCCTCCACACTGGGTCCAATACAGTACTATTACTGCTGCCTCCTCCTCCTCCACACTGGGTCCAATACAGTACTATTACTGCCTCCTCCTCCTCCTCCACACTGGGTCCAATACAGTACTATGACTGCTGCCTCCTCCTCCTCCTCCTCAACACTGGGTCCAATACAGTACTATTACTGCTGCCTCCTCCTCCTCCACACTGGGTCCAATACAGTACTATTACTGCTGCCTCCTCCTCCCCCTCCCCCACACTGGGTCCAATACAGTACTATTACTGCTGCCTCCTCCTCCTCCTCCACACTGGGTCCAATACAGTACTATTACTGCTGCCTCCTCCTCCTCCTCCACACTGGGTCCAATACAGTACTATTACTGCTGCCTCCTCCTCCTTCATACTGGGTCCAATACAGTACTATTACTGCTACCTCCCCCTCCTCCTCCTCCTCCTCCTCCCCCACACTGGGTCCAATACAGTACTATTACTGCTGCCTCCTCCTCCTCCTCCACACTGGGTCCAATACAGTACTATTACTGCTGCCTCCTGCTCCTCCTCCTCCTCCTCCACACTGGGTCCAATACAGTACTATTACTGCTGCCTCCTCCTCCTCCTCCCCCACACTGGGTCCAATACAGTACTATTACTGCTGCCTCCTCCTCCTCCTCCCCCACACTGGGTCCAATACAGTACTATTACTGCTGCCTCCTCCTCCTCCCCCACACTGGGTCCAATACAGTACTATTACTGCTGCCTCCTCCTCCTCCTCCCCCACACTGGGTCCAATACAGTACTATTACTGCTGCCTCCTCCTCCACACTGGGTCCAATACAGTACTATTACTGCTGCCTCCTCCTCCTCCTCCTCCACACTGGGTCCAATACAGTACTATTACTGCTGCCTCCTCCTCCTCCTCCTCCACACTGGGTCCAATACAGTAATAATACTGCTGCCTCCTCCTCCTCCTCCACACTGGGTCCAATACAGTACTATTACTGCTGCCTCCTCCTCCTCCTCCACACTGGGTCCAATACAGTACTATTACTGCTGCCTCCTCCTCCACACTGGGTCCACTACAGTACTATGACTGCTGCCTCCTCCTCCTCCTCCACACTGGGTCCAATACAGTACTATTACTGCTGCCTCCTCCTCCTCCCCCACACTGGGTCCAATACAGTACTATTACTGCTGCCTCCTCCTCCTCCCCCACACTGGGTCCAATACAGTACTATTACTGCCGCCTCCTCCTCCTCCTCCTGCTCCACACTGGGTCCAATACAGTACTATTACTGCCGCCTCCTCCTCCTCCTCCTGCTCCACACTGGGTCCAATACAGTACTATTACTGCTGCCTCCTCCTCCTCCACACTGGGTCCAATACAGTACTATTACTGCTGTCTCCTCCTCCTCCTCCACACTGGGTCCAATACAGTACTATTACTGCTGCCTCCTCCTCCTCCTCCACACTGGGTCCAATACAGTACTATTACTGCTGCCTCCTCCTCCTCCTCCTCCTCCACACTGGGTCCAATACAGTACTATTACTGCTGCCTCCTCCTCCTCCACACTGGGTCCAATACAGTACTATTACTGCTGCCTCCTCCTCCTCCACACTGGGTCCAATACAGTACTATTACTGCTGCCTCCTCCTCCTCCACACTGGGTCCAATACAGTACTATTACTGCTGCCTCCTCCTCCTCCTCCACACAGGGTCCAATACAGTACTATTACTGCTGCCTCCTCCTCCTCCTCCTCCTCCACACTGGGTCCAATACAGTACTATTACTGCCGCCTCCTCCTCCTCCTCCTGCTCCACACTGGGTCCAATACAGTACTATTACTGCCGCCTCCTCCTCCTCCTCCACACTGGGTCCAATACAGTACTATTACTGCTGCCTCCTCCTCCTCCTCCTCCCCCACACTGGGTCCAATACAGTACTATTACTGCTGCCTCCTCCTCCTCCACACTGGGTCCAATACAGTACTATTACTGCTGCCTCCTCCTCCTCCACACTGGGTCCAATACAGTACTATTACTGCTGCCTCCTCCTCCTCCTCCACACTGGGTCCAATACAGTACTATTAACTGCTGCCTCCTCCTCCTCCTCCTCCTCCACACTGGGTCCAATACAGTACTATTACTGCCGCCTCCTCCTCCTCCTCCTGCTCCACACTGGGTCCAATACAGTACTATTACTGCTGCCTCCTCCTCCTCCTCCACACTGGGTCCAATACAGTACTATTACTGCTGCCTCCTCCTCCTCCTCCTCCCCCACACTGGGTCCAATACAGTACTATTACTGCTGCCTCCTCCTCCTCCACACTGGGTCCAATACAGTACTATTACTGCTGCCTCCTCCTCCTCCACACTGGGTCCAATACAGTACTATTACTGCTGCTTCCTCCTCCCCCTCCTCCACACTGGGTCCAATACAGTACTATTACTGCTGCTTCCTCCTCCCCCTCCCCACACTGGGTCCAATACAGTACTATTACTGCTGCCTCCTCCTCCTCCTCCTCCACACTGGGTCCAATACAGTACTATTACTGCTGCCTCCTCCTCCTCCTCCTCCCTCACACTGGGTCCAATACAGTACTATTACTGCTGCTTCCTCCTCCCCCTCCTCCACACTGGGTCCAATACAGTACTATTACTGCTGCCTCCTCCTCCTCCTCCTCCCCCACACTGGGTCCAATACAGTACTATTACTGCTGCTTCCTCCTCCCCCTCCTCCACACAGGGGCCCAATACAGTACTATTACTGCTGCCTCCTCCTCCTCTACACTGGGTCCAATACAGTACTATTACTGCTGCCTCCTCCTCCTCCACACTGGGTCCAATACAGTACTATTACTGCTTCCTCCTCCTCCTCCTCCTCCTCCTCCACACTGGGTCCAATACAGTACTATTACTGCTTCCTCCTCCTCCTCCTCCCCCACACTGGGTCCAATACAGTACTATTACTGCTGCCTCCTCCTCCTCCTCCTCCACACTGGGTCCAATACAGTACTATTACTGCTGCCTCCTCCTCCTCCTCCTCCTCCACACTGGGTCCAATACAGTACTATTACTGCTGCCTCCTCCTCCTCCTCCTCCTCCACACTGGGTCCAATACAGTACTATTACTGCTGCCTCCTCCTCCTCCTCCTCCACACTGGGTCCAATACAGTACTATTACTGCTTCCTCCTCCTCCTCCTCCTCCTCCTCCACTCTGGGTCCAATACAGTACTATTACTGCTGTCTCCTCCTACTCCTCCACACTGGGTCCAATACAGTACTATTACTGCTGCCTCCTCCTCCTCCTCCTCCTCCACACTGGGTCCAATACAGTACTATTACTGCTGCCTCCTCCTCCTCCTCCCCCACACTGGGTCCAATACAGTACTATTACTGCTGCCTCCTCCTCCTCCCCCTCCACACTGGGTCCAATACAGTACTATTACTGCTGGCTCCTCCTCCTCCTCCACACTGGGTCCAATACAGTACTATTACTGCTGCCTCCTCCTCCTCCCCCCCCCCCCCCACACTGGGTCCAATACAGTACTATTACTGCTGCCTCCTCCTCCTCCTCCTCCACACTGGGTCCAATACAGTACTATTACTGCTGCTGCCTCCTCCTCCCCCACACTGGGTCCAATACAGTACTATTACTGCTGCTGCCTCCTCCTCCTCCACACTGGGTCCAATACAGTACTATTACTGCTACCTCCTCCTCCTCCACACTGGGTCCAATACAGTACTATTACTTCTGCCTCCTCCTCCTCCACACTGGGTCCAATACAGTACTATTACTGCTGCCTCCTCCTCCTCCTCCACACTGGGTCCAATACAGTACTATTACTGCTGCCTCCTCCTCCTCCTCCTCCACACTGGGTCCAATACAGTACTATTACTGCTGCCTCCTCCTCCCCCACACTGGGTCCAATACAGTACTATTACTGCTGCCTCCTCCTCCTCCTCCACACTGGGTCCAATACAGTACTATTACTGCTGCCTCCTCCTCCTCCTCCTCCTCCTCCTCCACACTGGGTCCAATACAGTACTATTACTGCTGCCTCCTCCTCCTCCCACACACTGGGTCCAATACAGTACTATTACTGCTGCCTCCTCCTCCTTCTCCTCCTCCACACTGGGTCCAATACAGTACTATTACTGCTGCCTCCTCCTCCTCCTCCTCCTCCACACTGGGTCCAATACAGTACTATTACTGCTGCCTCCTCCTCCTCCTACCCCACACTGGGTCCAATACAGTACTATTACTGCTGCCTCCTCCTCCTCCCCCTCCACACTGGGTCCAATACAGTACTATTACTGCTGGCTCCTCCTCCTCCTCCACACTGGGTCCAATACAGTACTATTACTGCTGCCTCCTCCTCCTCCCCCCCCCCCACACTGGGTCCAATACAGTACTATTACTGCTGCCTCCTCCTCCTCCTCCTCCACACTGGGTCCAATACAGTACTATTACTGCTGCTGCCTCCTCCTCCCCCACACTGGGTCCAATACAGTACTATTACTGCTGCCTCCTCCTCCTCCACACTGGGTCCAATACAGTACTATTACTGCTGCCTCCTCCTCCTCCTCCTCCCCCACACTGGGTCCAATACAGTACTATTACTGCTGCCTCCTCCTCCTCCCCCCCCCCCCACACTGGGTCCAATACAGTACTATTACTGCTGCCTCCTCCTCCTCCTCCTCCACACTGGGTCCAATACAGTACTATTACTGCTGCTGCCTCCTCCTCCCCCACACTGGGTCCAATACAGTACTATTACTGCTACCTCCTCCTCCTCCACACTGGGCCCAATACAGTACTATTACTTCTGCCTCCTCCTCCTCCACACTGGGTCCAATACAGTACTATTACTGCTGCCTCCTCCTCCTCCTCCACACTGGGTCCAATACAGTACTATTACTGCTGCCTCCTCCTCCTCCTCCTCCACACTGGGTCCAATACAGTACTATTACTGCTGCCTCCTCCTCCCCCACACTGGGTCCAATACAGTACTATTACTGCTGCCTCCTCCTCCTCCTCCACACTGGGTCCAATACAGTACTATTACTGCTGCCTCCTCCTCCTCCTCCTCCTCCTCCACACTGGGTCCAATACAGTACTATTACTGCTGCCTCCTCCTCCTCCCACACACTGGGTCCAATACAGTACTATTACTGCCTCCTCCTCCTCCTCCACACTGGGTCCAATACAGTACTATTACTGCTGCCTCCTCCTCCTCCTCCACACTGGGTCCAATACAGTACTATTACTGCTGCCTCCTCCTCCTCCACACTGGGCCCAATACAGTACTATTACTGCTGCCTCCTCCTCCTCCTCCACACTGGGTCCAATACAGTACTATTACTGCTGCCTCCTCCTCCCCCACACTGGGCCCAATACAGTACTATTACTGCTGCCTCCTCCTCCTCCCCCACACTGGGTCCAATACAGTACTATTACTGCTGCCTCCTCCTCCTCCACACTGGGTCCAATACAGTACTATTACTGCTGCCTCCTCCTCCTCCACACTGGGTCCAATACAGTACTATTACTGCTGCCTACTCCTCCTCTACACTGGGTCCAATACAGTACTATTACTGCTGCCTCCTCCTCCTCCTCCTCCTCCTCCTCCACACTGGGTCTAATACAGTACTATTACTGCTGCCTCCTCCTCCTCCTCCTCCACACTGGGTCCAATACAGTACTATTACTGCTGCCTCCTCTTCCTCCTCCACACTGGGTCCAATACAGTACTATTACTGCTGCCTCCTCCTCCTCCTCCACACTGGGTCCAATACAGTACTATTACTGCTGCTTCCTCCTCCTCCACACTGGGTCCAATACAGTACTATTACTGCCTCCTCCTCCTCCTCCACACTGGGTCCAATACAGTACTATGACTGCTGCCTCCTCCTCCTCCTCCTCAACACTGGGTCCAATACAGTACTATTACTGCTGCCTCCTCCTCCTCCACACTGGGTCCAATACAGTACTATTACTGCTGCCTCCTCCTCCCCCTCCCCCACACTGGGTCCAATACAGTACTATTACTGCTGCCTCCTCCTCCTCCTCCACACTGGGTCCAATACAGTACTATTACTGCTGCCTCCTCCTCCTCCTCCACACTGGGTCCAATACAGTACTATTACTGCTGCCTCCTCCTCCTTCATACTGGGTCCAATACAGTACTATTACTGCTACCTCCCCCTCCTCCTCCTCCTCCTCCTCCCCCACACTGGGTCCAATACAGTACTATTACTGCTGCCTCCTCCTCCTCCACACTGGGTCCAATACAGTACTATTACTGCTGCCTCCTGCTCCTCCTCCTCCTCCTCCTCCACACTGGGTCCAATACAGTACTATTACTGCTGCCTCCTCCTCCTCCACACTGGGTCCAATACAGTACTATTACTGCTGCCTCCTCCTCCTCCTCCCCCACACTGGGTCCAATACAGTACTATTACTGCTGCCTCCTCCTCCTCCTCCCCCACACTGGGTCCAATACAGTACTATTACTGCTGCCTCCTCCTCCTCCCCCACACTGGGGTCCAATACAGTACTATTACTGCTGCCTCCTCCTCCTCCTCCCCCACACTGGGTCCAATACAGTACTATTACTGCTGCCTCCTCCTCCACACTGGGTCCAATACAGTACTATTACTGCTGCCTCCTCCTCCTCCACACTGGGTCCAATACAGTACTATTACTGCTGCCTCCTCCTCCTCCTCCTCCACACTGGGTCCAATACAGTACTATTACTGCTGCCTCCTCCTCCTCCACACTGGGTCCAATACAGTAATAATACTGCTGCCTCCTCCTCCTCCTCCACACTGGGTCCAATACAGTACTATTACTGCTGCCTCCTCCTCCTCCTCCACACTGGGTCCAATACAGTACTATTACTGCTGCCTCCTCCTCCTCCTCCACACTGGGTCCACTACAGTACTATGACTGCTGCCTCCTCCTCCTCCTCCACACTGGGTCCAATACAGTACTATTACTGCTGCCTCCTCCTCCTCCCCCACACTGGGTCCAATACAGTACTATTACTGCTGCCTCCTCCTCCTCCCCCACACTGGGTCCAATACAGTACTATTACTGCCGCCTCCTCCTCCTCCTCCTGCTCCACACTGGGTCCAATACAGTACTATTACTGCCGCCTCCTCCTCCTCCTCCTGCTCCACACTGGGTCCAATACAGTACTATTACTGCTGCCTCCTCCTCCTCCACACTGGGTCCAATACAGTACTATTACTGCTGTCTCCTCCTCCTCCTCCACACTGGGTCCAATACAGTACTATTACTGCTGTCTCCTCCTCCACACTGGGTCCAATACAGTACTATTACTGCTGCCTCCTCCTCCTCCTCCACACTGGGTCCAATACAGTACTATTACTGCTGCCTCCTCCTCCTCCTCCACACTGGGTCCAATACATTACTATTACTGCTGCCTCCTCCTCCTCCACACTGGGTCCAATACAGTACTATTACTGCTGCCTCCTCCTCCTCCACACTGGGTCCAATACAGTACTATTACTGCTGCCTCCTCCTCCTCCACACTGGGTCCAATACAGTACTATTACTGCTGCCTCCTCCTCCACACTGGGTCCAATACAGTACTATTACTGCTGCCTCCTCCTCCTCCTCCACACTGGGTCCAATACAGTACTATTACTGCTGCCTCCTCCTCCTCCTCCTCCTCCACACTGGGTCCAATACAGTACTATTACTGCCGCCTCCTCCTCCTCCTCCTGCTCCACACTGGGTCCAATACAGTACTATTACTGCCGCCTCCTCCTCCTCCTCCTGCTCCACACTGGGTCCAATACAGTACTATTACTTCTGCCTCCTCCTCCTCCACACTGGGTCCAATACAGTACTATTACTGCTGTCTCCTCCTCCTCCTCCACACTGGGTCCAATACAGTACTATTACTGCTGTCTCCTCCTCCTCCTTCACACTGGGTCCAATACAGTACTATTACTGCTGCCTCCTCCTCCTCCACACTGGGTCCAATACAGTACTATTACTGCTGCCTCCTCCTCCTCCACACTGGGTCCAATACAGTACTATTACTGCTGCCTCCTCCTCCTCCACACTGGGTCCAATACAGTACTATTACTGCTGCCTCCTCCTCCACACTGGGTCCAATACAGTACTATTACTGCTGCCTCCTCCTCCTCCTCCCCCACACTGGGTCCAATACAGTACTATTACTGCTTCCTCCTCCTCCCCCTCCACACTGGGTCCATACAGTACTATTACTGCTGCCTCCTCCTCCTCCTCCTCCCTCACACTGGGTCCAATACAGTACTATTACTGCTGCCCTCCTCCTCCTCCTCCACACTGGGTCCAATACAGTACTATTACTGCTGCCTCCTCCTCCTCCTCCTCCCTCACACTGGGTCCAATACAGTACTATTACTGCTGCCTCCTCCCCCTCCCCCACACTGGGTCCAATACAGTACTATTACTGCTGCCTCCTCCTCCTCCTCCTCCTCCTCCACACTGGGTCCAATACAGTACTATTACTGCTGCCTCCTCCTCCTCCACACTGGGTCCAATACAGTACTATTACTGCTGCCTCCTGCTCCTCCTCCTCCTCCTCCACACTGGGTCCAATACAGTACTATTACTGCTGCCTCCTCCTCCTCCACACTGGGTCCAATACAGTACTATTACTGCTGCCTCCTCCTCCCCCACACTAGGTCCAATACAGTACTATTACTGCTGCCTCCTCCTCCTCCTCCCCCACACTGGGTCCAATACAGTACTATTACTGCTGCCTCCTCCTCCTCCCCCTCCTCCACACTGGGTCCAATACAGTACTATTACTGCTGCCTCCTCCTCCTCCTCCTCCTCCTCCACACTGGGTCCAATACAGTACTATTACTGGTGCCTCCTCCTCCTCCACACTGGGTCCAATACAGTACTATTACTGCTGCCTCCTCCTCCTCCACACTGGGTCCAATACAGTACTATTACTGCTGCTGCCTCCTCCTCCTCCTCCTCCTCCTCCACACTGGGTCCAATACAGTACTATTACTGCTGCCTTCTCCTCCTCCCCCACACTGGGTCCAATACAGTACTATTACTGCTGCCTCCTCCTCCTCCTCCACACTGGGTCCAATACAGTACTATTACTGCTGCCTCCTCCTCCTCCACACTGGGCCCAATACAGTACTATTACTGCTGCCTCCTCCTCCTCCTCCACACTGGGTCCAATACAGTACTATTACTGCTGCCTCCTCCTCCCCCACACTGGGTCCAATACAGTACTATTACTGCTGCCTCCTCCTCCCCCACACTGGGCCCAATACAGTACTATTACTGCTGCCTCCTCCTCCTCCTCCTCCACACTGGGTCCAATACAGTACTATTACTGCTGCCTCCTCCTCCTCCACACTGGGTCCAATACAGTACTATTACTGCTGCCTCCTCCTCCTCCACACTGGGCCCAATACAGTACTATTACTGCTGCCTTCTCCTCCCCCTCCTCCACACTGTGTCCAATACAGTACTATTACTGCTGCCTCCTCCTCCCCCACACTGGGTCCAGTACAGTACTATTACTGCTGCCTCCTCCTCCCCCACACTGGGTCCAATACAGTACTATTACTGGTGCCTCCTCCTCCTCCTCCCCCATACTGGGTCCAATACAGTACTATTACTGCTGCCTCCTCCTCCTCCTCCACACTGGGTCCAATACAGTACTATTACTGCTGCCTCCTCCTCCTCCTCCACACTCGGTCCAATACAGTACTATTACTGCTACCTCCTCCTCCCCCACACTGGGTCCAATACAGTACTATTACTGCTGCCTCCTCCTCCTCCACACTGGGTCCAATACAGTACTATTACTGCTGCCTCTCCTCCTCCTCCACACTGGGTCCAATACAGTACTATTACTGCTGCCTCCTCCTCCTCCTCCACACTGGGTCCAATACAGTACTATTACTGCTTCCTCCTCCTCCCCCTCCTCCACACTGGGTCCAATACAGTACTATTACTGCTGCCTCCTCCTCCTCCACACTGGGTCCAATACAGTACTATTACTGCTTCCTCCTCCTCCCCCTCCTCCACACTGGGTCCAATACAGTACTATTACTGCTGCCTCCTCCTCCTCCACACTGGGTCCAATACAGTACTATTACTGCTGCCTCCTCCTCCTCCTCCACACTGGGTCCAATACAGTACTATTACTGCTGCCTCCTCCTCCTCCACACTGGGCCCAATACAGTACTATTACTGCTGCCTCCTCCTCCTCCACACTGGGTCCAATACAGTACTATTACTGCTTCCTCCTCCTCCCCCTCCTCCACACTGGGTCCAATACAGTACTATTACTGCTGCCTCCTCCTCCTCCACACTGGGTCCAATACAGTACTATTACTGCTGCCTCCTCCTCCTCCTCCACACTGGGTCCAATACAGTACTATTACTGCTGCCTCCTCCTCCTCCACACTGGGCCCAATACAGTACTATTACTGCTGCCTCCTCCTCCTCCACACTGGGTCCAATACAGTACTATTACTGCTGCCTCCTCCTCCTCCACACTGGGTCCAATACAGTACTATTACTGCTGCCTCCTCCTCCTCCCCCACACTGGGTCCAATACAGTACTAATACTGCTGTCTCCTCCTCCTCCTCCACACTGGGCCCAATACAGTACTATTACTGCTGCCTCCTCCTCCTCCACACTGGGTCCAATACAGTACTATTACTGCTGCCTCCTCCTCCTCCTCCACACTGGGTCCAATACAGTACTATTACTGCTGCTTCCTCCTCCTCCACACTGGGTCCAATACAGTACTATTACTGCCTCCTCCTCCTCCTCCACACTGGGTCCAATACAGTACTATGACTGCTGCCTCCTCCTCCTCCTCCTCAACACTGGGTCCAATACAGTACTATTACTGCTGCCTCCTCCTCCTCCACACTGGGTCCAATACAGTACTATTACTGCTGCCTCCTCCTCCCCCTCCCCCACACTGGGTCCAATACAGTACTATTACTGCTGCCTCCTCCTCCTCCTCCACACTGGGTCCAATACAGTACTATTACTGCTGCCTCCTCCTCCTCCTCCACACTGGGTCCAATACAGTACTATTACTGCTGCCTCCTCCTCCTTCATACTGGGTCCAATACAGTACTATTACTGCTGCCTCCCCCTCCTCCTCCTCCTCCTCCTCCCCCACACTGGGTCCAATACAGTACTATTACTGCTGCCTCCTCCTCCTCCTCCACACTGGGTCCAATACAGTACTATTACTGCTGCCTCCTGCTCCTCCTCCTCCTCCTCCTCCACACTGGGTCCAATACAGTACTATTACTGCTGCCTCCTCCTCCTCCTCCACACTGGGTCCAATACAGTACTATTACTGCTGCCTCCTCCTCCTCCTCCCCCACACTGGGTCCAATACAGTACTATTACTGCTGCCTCCTCCTCCTCCTCCCCCACACTGGGTCCAATACAGTACTATTACTGCTGCCTCCTCCTCCTCCCCCACACTGGGTCCAATACAGTACTATTACTGCTGCCTCCTCCTCCTCCTCCCCCACACTGGGTCCAATACAGTACTATTACTGCTGCCTCCTCCTCCACACTGGGTCCAATACAGTACTATTACTGCTGCCTCCTCCTCCTCCACACTGGGTCCAATACAGTACTATTACTGCTGCCTCCTCCTCCTCCTCCTCCACACTGGGTCCAATACAGTACTATTACTGCTGCCTCCTCCTCCTCCTCCTCCACACTGGGTCCAATACAGTAATAATACTGCTGCCTCCTCCTCCTCCTCCACACTGGGTCCAATACAGTACTATTACTGCTGCCTCCTCCTCCTCCTCCACACTGGGTCCAATACAGTACTATTACTGCTGCCTCCTCCTCCTCCTCCACACTGGGTCCACTACAGTACTATGACTGCTGCCTCCTCCTCCTCCTCCACACTGGGTCCAATACAGTACTATTACTGCTGCCTCCTCCTCCTCCCCCACACTGGGTCCAATACAGTACTATTACTGCTGCCTCCTCCTCCTCCCCCACACTGGGTCCAATACAGTACTATTACTGCCGCCTCCTCCTCCTCCTCCTGCTCCACACTGGGTCCAATACAGTACTATTACTGCCGCCTCCTCCTCCTCCTCCTGCTCCACACTGGGTCCAATACAGTACTATTACTGCTGCCTCCTCCTCCTCCACACTGGGTCCAATACAGTACTATTACTGCTGTCTCCTCCTCCTCCTCCACACTGGGTCCAATACAGTACTATTACTGCTGTCTCCTCCTCCACACTGGGTCCAATACAGTACTATTACTGCTGCCTCCTCCTCCTCCTCCACACTGGGTCCAATACAGTACTATTACTGCTGCCTCCTCCTCCTCCTCCACACTGGGTCCAATACAGTACTATTACTGCTGCCTCCTCCTCCTCCACACTGGGTCCAATACAGTACTATTACTGCTGCCTCCTCCTCCTCCACACTGGGTCCAATACAGTACTATTACTGCTGCCTCCTCCTCCTCCACACTGGGTCCAATACAGTACTATTACTGCTGCCTCCTCCTCCACACTGGGTCCAATACAGTACTATTACTGCTGCCTCCTCCTCCTCCTCCACACTGGGTCCAATACAGTACTATTACTGCTGCCTCCTCCTCCTCCTCCTCCTCCACACTGGGTCCAATACAGTACTATTACTGCCGCCTCCTCCTCCTCCTCCACACTGGGTCCAATACAGTACTATTACTGCCGCCTCCTCCTCCTCCTCCTGCTCCACACTGGGTCCAATACAGTACTATTACTTCTGCCTCCTCCTCCTCCACACTGGGTCCAATACAGTACTATTACTGCTGTCTCCTCCTCCTCCTCCACACTGGGTCCAATACAGTACTATTACTGCTGTCTCCTCCTCCTCCTCCACACTGGGTCCAATACAGTACTATTACTGCTGCCTCCTCCTCCTCCACACTGGGTCCAATACAGTACTATTACTGCTGCCTCCTCCTCCTCCACACTGGGTCCAATACAGTACTATTACTGCTGCCTCCTCCTCCTCCACACTGGGTCCAATACAGTACTATTACTGCTGCCTCCTCCTCCACACTGGGTCCAATACAGTACTATTACTGCTGCCTCCTCCTCCTCCTCCCCCACACTGGGTCCAATACAGTACTATTACTGCTTCCTCCTCCTCCCCCTCCACACTGGGTCCAATACAGTACTATTACTGCTGCCTCCTCCTCCTCCTCCTCCCTCACACTGGGTCCAATACAGTACTATTACTGCTGCCTCCTCCTCCTCCCCCACACTGGGTCCAATACAGTACTATTACTGCTGCCTCCTCCTCCTCCTCCTCCCTCACACTGGGTCCAATACAGTACTATTACTGCTGCCTCCTCCCCCTCCCCCACACTGGGTCCAATACAGTACTATTACTGCTGCCTCCTCCTCCTCCTCCTCCTCCTCCTCCACACTGGGTCCAATACAGTACTATTACTGCTGCCTCCTCCTCCTCCTCCACACTGGGTCCAATACAGTACTATTACTGCTGCCTCCTGCTCCTCCTCCTCCTCCTCCACACTGGGTCCAATACAGTACTATTACTGCTGCCTCCTCCTCCTCCACACTGGGTCCAATACAGTACTATTACTGCTGCCTCCTCCTCCCCCACACTAGGTCCAATACAGTACTATTACTGCTGCCTCCTCCTCCTCCTCCCCCACACTGGGTCCAATACAGTACTATTACTGCTGCCTCCTCCTCCTCCCCCTCCTCCACACTGGGTCCAATACAGTACTATTACTGCTGCCTCCTCCTCCTCCTCCTCCTCCTCCTCCTCCTCCACACTGGGTCCAATACAGTACTATTACTGGTGCCTCCTCCTCCTCCACACTGGGTCCAATACAGTACTATTACTGCTGCCTCCTCCTCCTCCACACTGGGTCCAATACAGTACTATTACTGCTGCTGCCTCCTCCTCCTCCTCCTCCTCCTCCACACTGGGTCCAATACAGTACTATTACTGCTGCCTCCTCCTCCTCCCCCACACTGGGTCCAATACAGTACTATTACTGCTGCCTCCTCCTCCTCCTCCACACTGGGTCCAATACAGTACTATTACTGCTGCCTCCTCCTCCTCCACACTGGGCCCAATACAGTACTATTACTGCTGCCTCCTCCTCCTCCTCCACACTGGGTCCAATACAGTACTATTACTGCTGCCTCCTCCTCCCCCACACTGGGTCCAATACAGTACTATTACTGCTGCCTCCTCCTCCCCCACACTGGGCCCAATACAGTACTATTACTGCTGCCTCCTCCTCCTCCACACTGGGTCCAATACAGTACTATTACTGCTGCCTCCTCCTCCTCCACACTGGGTCCAATACAGTACTATTACTGCTGCCTCCTCCTCCTCCACACTGGGCCCAATACAGTACTATTACTGCTGCCTTCTCCTCCCCCTCCTCCACACTGTGTCCAATACAGTACTATTACTGCTGCCTCCTCCTCCTCCACACTGGGTCCAGTACAGTACTATTACTGCTGCCTCCTCCTCCCCCACACTGGGTCCAATACAGTACTATTACTGGTGCCTCCTCCTCCTCCTCCCCCATACTGGGTCCAATACAGTACTATTACTGCTGCCTCCTCCTCCTCCTCCACACTGGGTCCAATACAGTACTATTACTGCTGCCTCCTCCTCCTCCTCCACACTCGGTCCAATACAGTACTATTACTGCTACCTCCTCCTCCCCCACACTGGGTCCAATACAGTACTATTACTGCTGCCTCCTCCTCCTCCACACTGGGTCCAATACAGTACTATTACTGCTGCCTCCTCCTCCTCCTCCACACTGGGTCCAATACAGTACTATTACTGCTGCCTCCTCCTCCTCCTCCACACTGGGTCCAATACAGTACTATTACTGCTTCCTCCTCCTCCCCCTCCTCCACACTGGGTCCAATACAGTACTATTACTGCTGCCTCCTCCTCCTCCACACTGGGTCCAATACAGTACTATTACTGCTTCCTCCTCCTCCCCCTCCTCCACACTGGGTCCAATACAGTACTATTACTGCTGCCTCCTCCTCCTCCACACTGGGTCCAATACAGTACTATTACTGCTGCCTCCTCCTCCTCCTCCACACTGGGTCCAATACAGTACTATTACTGCTGCCTCCTCCTCCTCCACACTGGGCCCAATACAGTACTATTACTGCTGCCTCCTCCTCCTCCACACTGGGTCCAATACAGTACTATTACTGCTTCCTCCTCCTCCCCCTCCTCCACACTGGGTCCAATACAGTACTATTACTGCTGCCTCCTCCTCCTCCACACTGGGTCCAATACAGTACTATTACTGCTGCCTCCTCCTCCTCCTCCACACTGGGTCCAATACAGTACTATTACTGCTGCCTCCTCCTCCTCCACACTGGGCCCAATACAGTACTATTACTGCTGCCTCCTCCTCCTCCACACTGGGTCCAATACAGTACTATTACTGCTGCCTCCTCCTCCTCCACACTGGGTCCAATACAGTACTATTACTGCTGCCTCCTCCTCCTCCCCCACACTGGGTCCAATACAGTACTAATACTGCTGTCTCCTCCTCCTCCTCCCCCACACTGGGTCCAATACAGTACTATTACTGCTGCCTCCTCCTCCCCCACACTGGGTCCAATACAGTACTATTACTGCTGTCTCCTCCTCCTCCTCCCCCACACTGGGTCCAATACAGTACTATTACTGCTGCCTCCTCCTCCTCTACACTGGGTCCAATACAGTACTATTACTGCTACCTCCCCCTCCCCCACACTGGGCCCAATACAGTACTATTACTGCTGCCTCCTCCTCCTCCTCCTCCTCCACACTGGGTCCAATACAGTACTATTACTGCTGCCTCCTCCTCCTCCTCCTCCACACTGGGTCCAATACAGTACTATTACTGCTGCCTCCTCCTCCTCCTCCACACTGGGTCCAATACAGTACTATTACTGCTGACTCCTCCTCCTCCTCCTCCTCCACAGTGGGTCCAATACAGTACTATTACTGCTGACTCCTCCTCCTCCCCCTCCCCCACACTGGGTCCAATACAGTACTATTACTGCTGCTGGTTCCATTGTAAAATCTCTGTTTTCCACCCTCCTGGGTCCAAGGAGCTTTGTGTCCTACGTCCCGTCTTATCACTTACTCCTTGGCTAATGTCTTTTCACTATTTTTGCACTTTGATTTTTTCCACTCTTTTCATTGTAAGAGCAGCTGCAACTAAACGAACCTCCATGCGTCCCCTATCAGACTCCCAGTATTGCAGCTGCAATTATTCAGCCGTTATTACAAGGTTCCCTTTAGGTTCGGTTCACTTCACAAAAGTTCGCTCATCCCTAATCTTGTGGCTATCATCTCTGCTACATCATCGACCAATCAGGCAGAAGCATTGCATGATGGGAGAAGTAGTTTCCTGGCTGGCAGCATGTTGGATATAGATTGGCTTTTAAAAAAACGTATAACTATGGAACGGAAGCAGCTAGAAAGACGAGAGATGGCTCAAAATACTCAGAAGGACTTGGTGGGTAAGACCAGCTTGGTTTGAACATTTTTTTTTTTTTATCTCTTGGGGGGAATACCCCTTTAACCCTTCTCCTTCTCTGCAACACCAGATAAAAAACAGTGACATCAAGTGGTCGGAGTAGCAAGGTACAGGCCTGCAGCCGAGAGCATAGCTTACCCTGGGAGCGAGCTGCAGATGTGCTAGAAAAGAGCAGTGGCCCAGGCACTATGGGACACTGCATGGCGCCCCCCAGCGTAGAGGGGTGTTTATGCAGCATACCCTCTATCCGGCTCTGGCCATGGCTCCTGAGTCCAACAAGCCTCCCACACCCCTGGCATGCTTGCCCCTAGGCTTAGTGCCTGAGCCCTGGGGTTGGCCCCTGTAGGACCTCTCAGTGTTTGCGGCATCGGCTCTGCCTGGCTGGGCCAGCAGCCACCCAGAGAGTAATCTCACTATGTGACACGGCAAGAGTATATGGGGAAAGAGCAGACTCCCCCCAACGAGGAACAGCCCAGCACTAGAGAGCATGGACCGATTGCGGCGCAGTATTGTTGCTTCACAGAACCCTGGAGCGACTTACACCATAGAGGTGGTTGGCCAGAATCATCCTGGTACTGTGTCCTGGTGCTGCAACCCTTAGAAGGGTAGGCAGCCATCTTCTGCAGTGGCCTCTCTGCTTCCCCTGGTGACTGCTTGTGGTACTGCAGCCAGGGAAGACAGAGAACTGATTGATTATGATGACTGCTTACGAGAGCTTGAAGAACCTCTGCTGGTGGACTCAGGAACTGCACCTTCTGTATACACGGCTGCTTGGGGTTCATCGGTTTCAGGGTTGATGATGGTGGGTTCATGGGTTTAGCTCTGAATATGAATGCACAATTGTTGGGGGTTAGGACGCAGCATGGATCAGGCTACTTTGGCGCATGGCTTGTTGCAGGAAATTATGGCCTCAGCGGCGCAGCTTGAGGGAGAATCCCACTGCAGTTGCCAACAGGGGTCTTGGGGGCAAACCCGATGCCCGCACTGGTGGAGTTGCCGCAGAGACAGTGACAGAACGAGCAAACATCTCAGTAGCAACGCTTTTGATAGTATCACATATGACATTGCCATAAGCACCGTGTGGACGAAGACCAGTAATGCAAATGCAGTGTCCCAGAGTGGGGGTCCCCTGCTATTATAGGTCGGTACTATACATATGTGTGCTCTGAAACTGAAGTCTGTAGTATGCTCTACCCACCACCAGGGGTCACTATATTCTTTTCACGGCTGAAGGTCAAAAGTAAGAAAGGGTTAACTGATTGCTCTATTGATTATATGAGTCATGCCACTGTTCTTTGCACTACACTTTAGCCAATCCATGGCTCACCTACCTCAGGGACTACTGCCCTATCACAAAGGATTACTATGTTTCTTGCCAAATCAGATTCCTCCCTGAAGTTATATAGGGGGGTTGGGACTGAGAGAGACTGAAGCAACACTACTTTAGAGAGCCTTCTGAGATTGTTCTTCCTGGACCTGGACTAGTGGCCAGGAACCATTTGTAGGACTGTTATCTGTGTTTTATATCCGGATACCCTAGCCATGTCCGGCTAGAGCCCCGCAAGTGAGGGGATGTGGAACTCCGGGACTAAATCTTATCCACGCTGGGCTGTCATCATCTTCTTCTGCCTCTGAATGCAATGCACAATTTACTGAGGTACTATACAAGTCAGTAGTATAGCACAGTGTAAAGGGCTAGTCTCTATTGCATGCTGCTAGGATTCCTGAAGGGTCAGCCCGGACGGCTAGCTCTACCTACTAGGTGGGCCTGTATTCCTAATCATGTGTCACTCTGTGCCCACATGATAGCTCAGTCAAATGTTCATTCCCATGTTTACAGGACTTTATCTTACGGTCCCAGTTGAGAACCATAGTAGTTTGGATAGTATCCCACGTTCACCCGCACAGAACCCCAAGTCGCTTCAGCTCCACTTCTCAAGGTTACTTAACTAAAAGCCGATTTTCTTCAGAGTCTGCGCACGCAGCGCATTAGTATATCTCAGCTTCCACGCTGTGTAAAGTATCTGCTCTCATCTACCAGTATACCAGCTGTCTCTTCTATATCAGAGGAAGGCCCAAAAGTCTATTGTATTACTAAGATTCCTAAACTGTGAAAGACTGTGCGCGAACGGCTGCATATATATATATATATATATATATATATATATATATATATAATCTCTATACTGTTGTATCACACTACAAGTATCTTCAGTAAATACTTTAACTGTTGAATTGCTTGGGGTTAGGGTTACTCCTAACAATTGGCAGTGCCCAGTCAGTGTATCCAGGGGTGGTCATAGGGTATAGTGCCTATGTGGTGCTTCTACAGCTATCCCACCTGCACACGTATCACCTAGCCCCCTGGGTCGCTGCGCCTGCTCCCTTTACAGTGTACATTCCATGTGACAGCAGTGACTGGGGCTGGAGACTTCCCGGATGTATCATACATTGTATGTGATCAGGGCTGGAGACTTCCCGGATGTATAATACATTGTATGTGATAGGAGTGACTGGGGCTGGAGACTTCCTGGATGTATCATACATTGTATGTGATAAGGGCTGGAGACTTCCCGGATGTATCATACATTGTATGTGATCGGGGCTGGAGACTTCTCGGATGTATCATACATTCTATGTGACTGGGGCTGGAGACTTCCCTGATGTATCATACATTGTAAATGATCGGGGCTGGAGACTTCCTGGATGTATCATACATTGTATGTGATCGGGGCTGGAGACTTCCTGGATGTATCATACATTGTATGTGACTGGGGCTGGAGACTTCCCTGATGTATCATACATTGTATGTGATCAGGGCTGGAGACTTCCCGGATGTATCATACATTGTATGTGACAGCAGGGATCGGGGCTGGAGACTCCCTGGATGTATCATACATTGTATGTGATCAGGGCTGGAGACTTCCTGAATGTATCATACACTGTATGTGATCGGGGCTGGACACTTCCCGGATGTATCATACATTGTATGTGATCGGGGCTGGAGACTTCCCGGATGTATCATACATTGTATGTGACTGGGGCTGGAGACTTCCTGGATGTATCATACATTGTATGTGACTGGGGCTGGAGACTTCCCGGATGTATCATACATTGTATGTGACTGGGGCTGGAGACTTCCGGGATGTATCATACATTGTATGTGACTGGGGCTGGAGACTTCCGGGATGTATCATACATTGTATGTGATCGGGGCTGGAGACTTCCCGGATGTATCATACATTGTATGTGATCAGGGCTGGAGACTTCCTGGATGTATCACACATTGTATGTGACTGGGGCTGGAGACTTCCCGGATGTATCATACATTGTATGTGATCGGGGCTGGAGACTTCCTGGATGTATCATACACTGCAGTGATCAGGGCTGGAGACTTCCTGGATGTATCATACATTGTATGTGATCAGGGCTGGAGACTTCCCGGATGTATCATACATTGTATGTGATCAGGGCTGGAGACTTCCTGGAAGTATCACACATTGTATGTGATCGGGGCTGGAGACTTCCCGGATACATTGTACACTGTATGGGACATGTATAACACATCATACGTATAAAATACAGTACATACATACACATTTTAGTACATGGATATGTTAATCTGATGCTTTCTTACAGTACATATAGATGGTTGTAGTACATCCACCATACCTATACACATTCTCACCTATAGTACATCCATCATACATGCACACCTATAGTACATCCACCATACCTATACACATTCTCACCTATAGTACATCCATCATACATGCACACCTATAGTACATCCATCATACATGCACACCTATAGTACATCCACCATACCTATACACATTCTCACCTATAGTACATCCATCATACATGCACACCTATAGTACATCCATCATACATGCACACCTATAGTACATCCATCATACCTGCACACCTATAGTACATCCATCATACCTATACACATTCTCACCTATAGTACATCCATCATACATGCACACCTATAGTACATCCATCATACCTATACACATTCTCACCTATAGTACATCCATCATACATGCACACCTATAGTACATCCATCATACATGCACACCTATAGTACATCCATCATACCTATACACATTCTCACCTATAGTACATCCATCATACATGCACACCTATAGTACATCCATCATACATGCACACCTATAGTACATCCATCATACCTATACACCTATAGTACATCCATCATACATGCACACCTATAGTGCACACCTATAGTACATCCATCATACCTATACACGTTCTCACCTATAGTACATCCATCATACATGCACACCTATAGTACATCCATCATACCTATACACATTCTCACCTATAGTACATCCATCATACATGCACACCTATAGTACATCCATCATACATGCACACCTATAGTACATCCATCATACCTATACACGTTCTCACCTATAGTACATCCATCATACATGCACACCTATAGTACATCCATCATACCTATACACGTTCTCACCTATAGTACATCCATCATACATGCACACCTATAGTACATCCATCATACCTATACACGTTCTCACCTATAGTACATCCATCATACATGCACACCTATAGTACATCCATCATACCTATACACGTTCTCACCTATAGTACATCCATCATACATGCACACCTATAGTACATCCATCATACCTATACACATTCTCACCTATAGTACATCCATCATACATGCACACCTATAGTACATCCATCATACCTGCACACCTATAGTACATACATCATACATGCACACCTATAGTACATCCATCATACATGCACACCTATAGTACATCCATCATACCTGCACACCTATAGTACATCCATCATACCTGCACACCTATAGTACATCCATCATACATGCACACCTATAGTACATCCATCATACATGCACACCTATAGTACATCCATCATACCTGCACACCTATAGTACATACATCATACATGCACACCTATAGTACATCCATCATACATGCACACCTATAGTACATCCATCATACATGCACACCTATAGTACATCCATCATACCTATACACCTATAGTACATCCATCATACATGCACACCTATAGTACATCCATCATACCTGCTCACCTATAGTATATCCATTATACATGCACACCTATAGTACATCCATCATACCTGCACACCTATAGTACATCCATCATACCTGCACACCTATAGTACATCCATCATACCTGCACACCTATAGTACATACATCATACATGCACACCTATAGTACATCCATCATACATGCACACCTATAGTACATCCATCATACCTATACACCTATAGTACATCCATCATACATGCACACCTATAGTACATCCATCATACCTGCACACCTATAGTACATCCATCATACATGCACACCTATAGTACATCCATCATACCTATACACCTATAGTACATCCATCATACCTGCACACCTATAGTACATCCATCATACCTGCACACCTATAGTACATCCATCATACCTGCACACCTATAGTACATCCATCATACCTGCACACCTATAGTACATCCATCATACATGCTCACCTATAGTACATCCATCATACATGCACACCTATAGTACATCCATCATACCTGCACACCTATACTACATCCATCATACATGCACACCTATAGTACATCCATCATACATGCTCACCTATAGTACATCCATCATACATGCTCACCTATAGTACATCCATCATACCTGCACACCTATAGTACATCCATCATACCTGCACACCTATAGTACATCCATCATACATGCACACCTATAGTACATCCATCATACATGCACACCTATAGTACATTCATCCATCATACCTGCACACCTATAGTACATCCATCATACCTGCACACCTATAGTACATCCATCATACCTGCACACCTATAGTACATCCATCATACATGCACACCTATAGTACATCCATCATACATGCTCACCTATAGTACATCCATCATACATGCACACCTATAGTACATCCATCATACCTGCACACCTATAGTACATCCATCATACCTGCACACCTATAGTACATCCATCATACATGCACACCTATAGTACATCCATCATACATGCACACCTATAGTACATCCATCATACCTGCACACCTATAGTACATCCATCATACCTACACACCCATAGTACACCTGTGGTTCCCCACCACGGGTGTTGCTTCTATTCACACCCCTCATAAAAGTCTGCACTTGTTAGTGGTCTTGTTGCAGCTACAGTATTACAACAGATGGCCACGCTGTATAATATAACTAAGATCTAGAAGCTGCACAGCTGAAGTGTCTAAAGGGTTATTGTTTGTGGAAGTCCCAGATTCTGTCAACCAGTAGGATTACGCCTATCTTCTGTCCTATCCTCTCTTTCCTTTCCCTTCTCTATTGCACTCTTCCACCCAACCACAGTGCATCTTGCACGCTGGTTAGGAAGTTAGTCCCTTGGGTGGAGGAGGAGTCTTAGCCGAGCTTAAAGCGTAACGGTCATATTTTTTTTTATTGCAGAAATCAGTAGTATAAGCGATTTTAAGAAACTCTGTAATAGGTTTCATCAGCCAAAAAAGCCTCCTTCTGTCCTCAAGAAGCAATCTCCCAGCCTCCCCCCCTGACTTCTTATCTGTGCATTATCAGGCAAACACGTCGTCATTACAGAGAAGCCAGTGAAGACGGGTTCTGCTCTCTCCATTGTAAGCCTATGAAGGGGGGAGGAGATGAGGGAGCAGGAAGAGGTGACATGAAGGTCAGCTGTTTGTAAACTCTCTGGGCACCTAAACCGCAGGATTCTGGGGTCAGAAAGGTCAGTGCTTATCTATGAACTTACTGAGAGAAGATTGCAGGGTGTTGTGCTGTGCAGGACTGCTCCGTGCTCACTCACTCCTAACAGCCCCTCCCCTCTCCATAGCCACATAATGGAGACAGAAATCCTGCTTCATCTGAAGTCAGGGGGGAGGCTGGGAGATTGCTTTTTCACTACAGAAGGAAACTCTTTTAGTACATAAAACCTATTACAGAGTTTCTTAAAATCACTTGTACTGTTGATATTTAATGTTTTCAAAAAAATTACCCTGAAATGACAGTTACGCTTTAAAGGACAAGTGCCATGAAAATTTTTTTCCCAGTAATTGAAGCACATTACAAAGTTATATAACTCTGTAATATGCTTCAGTCACCTATCTGCCTCCCTTCCCTGTCTTCCCCCCCCTCTTCCCTGTCTTTTCCCCCCTCCACCAGGAAGTGTCCTGACTCACACAGACCTGATTACTGTCGTCACCGTCACCAGGCAGCTCCTTCTTGTGAGGATGAGTCATCAGTAGGAGGGCTGCTCTAGCTCCTGTTACACCAGCCTCCCCCTCCCCTCCTTGTCAGGTGACTCTGCTTGCTCAGCTTATCTTCTCTAGTGACATGACTCCTTCACTGAGTCCACGGCAGCAGGAGATAGGGTATGAGGGGAGGGGGAGAGAGGGTATGAGGGGAGGGGGAGAGAGGGTATGAGGGGAGGGGGAGAGAGGGAATGAGGGGAGGGGGGGGGGGCTGCCTATGTGCCGGAGTCAGTCGGAGGGAAGATAAGCAAGTGAGATGTGACAAGTGATGGCTTGCAGTTGTTCAGCCAATGGCAGCTGAGCAAGCTGAGTCACCTGACAAGGCAGGGGAGGGGGAGGCTAGTGTAACAGGAGAAGGAGCTGAGAGAAGAGCTTGGTGACGGTGACGACAGTAATTAGGTCTGTGTGAGTTAGGACACTTCCTGGTGGGGGGTGGAGGGGGGAAAGACAGGGAAGGGAGGCAGATAGGTGATTGAAGCATATTACACAGTTATATAACTTTGTAATGTGCTTCAATTACTGGGAAAAAGTTTTTCATGGCACTTGTCCTTTAAGTGGAGTAAGGACGCAACTCAGCTCGCCACTTAGGTTCTACCTGGGCCCTGGCCCTCTGCCAGGTCCCCTCTACAAGTTAGTTCTTAGCCTGTACCCCGCATGGGTAGGACGCAGAACAGTCAGCTCTTACAAACCTTTTTCTTGAAGCACCAAACAAGCTATGTGATGCCCTGTTAAGCCCTTCAAGAGAAGACTAGCCAACAGATAACCTCAACCCTTGCCAAGGACTAGGAGTAACCACAGTGTAGGACAGTATCCACAAGAGAGCCAAAGAGCTAGCAAATGATCCGGGTGGAGCAAAGTTACATAAAGTCTATGAACTCCATCTCACAGCGCGGGTGTACTTAGGAAGCCCTAACTATTCCGCTCATCCCAGGTAACAAGGTCTGGGGCCTGTGTCACCCATTGGTACGGTTTTGCCAAAGCTAGTGGGCATCAGGTGGAGTGAAGACTATAGGAAAAGTCAAAACACAGGCACAGGTTGTTTCTTCTTCTTCTACAAGTATTCTTCTCTACACTCCAACCTCCCGGCAGAGCATATTACTACTTAGGTTGAGACTCTCACGGCACTCTCCTCTCTGCTACGCTACCTCAGTACAACCTTATCTCTACTACATCCTACTCAGCACTTATCTCACAGATCTGGTGTATGTCCGTGTAATTATTGGCCCTGTATCAGTGTATGTCAGGATCCGTTGTATTACCTGCTGCACATTTCCAAGTAGTAACCAAGTCACCGTTATCACCTGAGTCTGTGATTATTCACCACCACCTGCACAGCACGTACACCGCAACCTTGGGACATCTCCCTTATCTGTGGGTGGGGGGTCCTACTACTATCCGGGAGGGTCACTACACCGCTCTGACCATCTGCGCAGCACGTACACCGCAACCTTGGGACATCTCCCCTATCTGTGGGTGGCGGGTCCTACTACTATCCGGGAGGGTCACTACACCGCTCTGACCACCTGCACAGCACGTACACCGCAACCTTGGGACATCTCTCTTATCTGTGGGTGGGGGGTCCTACTACTATCCGGGAGGGTCACTACACCGCTCTGACCACCTGCACAGCACGTACACCGCAACCTTGGGACATCTCTCTTATCTGTGGGTGGGGGGTCCTACTACTATCCGGGAGGGTCACTACACCGCTCTGACCACCTGCACAGCACGTACACCGCAACCTTGGGACATCTCTCTTATCTGTGGGTGGGGGGTCCTACTACTATCCGGGAGGGTCACTACACCGCTCTGACCACCTGCACAGCATGTACACCGCAACCTTGGGACATCTCCCCTATCTGTGGGTGGGGGGTCCTACTACTATCCGGGAGGGTCACTACACCGCTCTGACCACCTGCACAGCACGTACACCGCAACCTTGGGACATCTCTCTTATCTGTGGGTGGGGGGTCCTACTACTATCCGGGAGGGTCACTACACCGCTCTGACCACCTGCACAGCACGTACACCGCAACCTTGGGACATCTCCCCTATCTGTGGGTGGGGGGTCCTACTACTATCCGGGAGGGTCACTACACCGCTCTGGCCACCTGTGACTACACTTACCCAAGGGACCCGGCAGCAACCCGACAGGACACCAACCACTGGGGAGAAGGTACAACCAGGAAGAGCCGGTTGCCAGTAGTCCCGGAGTGTCCAAATTGGCACTCCTGGACTGGGCGGTAGCAGGATGGTATTAGGCTGGGGAGGGCAAAAAAAAAAATGGCCCTTCCCACCCTGGTGTTACTAGGCTGCTGCTGTTTTTTTTTTTTATAACCTGGCTGGTAATGGAAATAATTAGAAAAAAACAACGCATAGGGTTCCACCTATTTCCATAACCATCCAGGTTAAAAAAAACAAACAGCAGCAGCCTAGTAGTACCAGGGTGGGAAGGGCAGTTTTGGCCCTCCCCAGGCTAATAATACCAGCCTGCTGCCGCCCAGTCCAGGAGCGCCAATTTTGATGCTCTGGGACTACTGGCACCCGGCTCTTTCCAGTACCCCTGGTGGCATTGGGTACTGGGGTAATAATGGGGGGGTTAGTGTTAGCTAACACTAAGCCCCTACTTAGTAATGGATCCCGTCTATCAGACAGCTTCCACTACTAAGTCTGTAATGTAAAGAAAAAAAAACAAGACACAATTGATAAACATTTTTTATTTAAAAAAAAACACCCCTTAACCCCTCAATGACCATTTTATTAATAAAATAAAATCTGCTGGTCATCAGCTGAGGAGTTACGTACCTGTTCTCCTCCATAAACAATCCAGCACATAATACTGATTACATAGCACTCCATAGTAGTAGTCCGTTTTCTGTCACCACCAGATGGCAGCGTTGCAGATGGTACATATCACATTATAGCACTCAAATATATTTCCAATGTCTTACCCCCCTCTGGCCTTTGTGTCATTCTCCATGAAATTTTCGAGTTTTTAATATTTTGTATATGAAAAAAAAAGGATCTGTTATATTTCTAAATTATTTGTGCAATTTCTTTGGTTATCTGTATAGGTTTGTTGCACTATAAACTGATTTAGGCAGGACTTTGTTTTGGGTTGTCTGTAAGAACTGGGACTGTAGAGGGACCTGGCAGAGGGTCAGGGCCCAGGTAGGACCACGGTGGAGAGTTATCTGAGCTGCGTCATTTCTCCACCAAAGCTTGGCTAGAGCTCCTCCTCCACCCAAGGGACGAACTTCCTAACCAGCGTGTAAGATGCGCTGTGGTTGGGTGGAAAGAGTGCAATAGAGAAAGGGAAAGAAGAGAGGTGATAGGATAGAAGAAAGGCGTAATCCTACTGGTGAACAGAATATGGGACTTCCACCAACAATAACCCTTTAGACAGGGCCGGCTCCAGGATTTTGTGGGCCCCTTTGTATAGCAAATTATGTGGCATCATTGGTAGAGGGTCTCGGGTCTCTATCTCTCGATTCTCTGTATGAGTGTGTATATATCTCCTCATTCTGTGTAGGTATACAGCAGTGTATTATATACTTATTATCCTCCTGTATGAGTGTATATATATATATATCTCTCCATTCTGTGTAGGTATACAGCAGTGTATTATATACTTATTATCCCCCTGTATGAGTGTGTATATATCTCTCCATTCTGTGTAGGTATACAGCAGTGTATTATACAGGAGGATAATAAGTATATAATACATTGCTGTATACCTACACAGAATGAGGAGATATATACACTCATACAGGAGGATATAAAGTATATAATACACTGCTGTATAGCTACACAGAATGGAGAGATATATACACACTCATACAGGAGGATAATAAGTATATAATACACTGCTGTATACCTACACAGAATGGGGAGATATATACACACTCATACAGGAGGATAATAAGTATATAATACACTGCTGATCCCCCATACAGAATGGAGAGATATATATACACTCATACAGGAGGATAATAAGTATATAATACACTGCTGATCCCCCATACAGAATGGAGAGATATATATACACTCATACAGGAGGATAATAAGTATATAATACACTGCTGATCCCCCATACAGAATGGAGAGATGCTGTGAAGGGTCCCAGCATACAGGTCAAATAAAGTTTGACAAAATACCGGGAAATAAAAAAACGTAATCCAGTAACTCACAGGTGACGTCTTCTTTAATCTGAGGGGATCGCTCTCCGTTTTCTCTCCATCTGGCCCAGACCACCATGATGATTTCTTGCAGCTACAATTCTTTCCTTCAGAATCTGTCAGACAAACATCTTAGGCTCCGCACATTTCCAGCAACTTCCTTCCCACCCATAGGCTCCTATACAGTAGTAATTCTGCTGCTTGGTGTTATGTGCAGTAAAGTGAGGAGGTATGTGGGTCCCATATGTAGGATCCTGTGCTATGTCCCCAATATAGTAATAATGTCCTCATGCTGTGCCCCCCATATAGTAAAAATGTCCTTTGTCACCATAGTAATGTCCCCTGCTGATCCCCCATAGTAATGTCCCCTGCTGATCCCCCCCCATAGTAATGTCCCCTGCTGACCCCCCCATAGTAATGTCCCCTGCTGACCCCCCCATAGTAATGTCCCCTGCTGATCCCCCCATAGTAATGTCCCTGCTGATCCCCCCATAGTAATGTCCCCTGCTGATCCCCCCATAGTAATGTCCCCTGCTGATCCCCCATAGTAATGTCCCCTGCTGATCCCCCCATAGTAATGTCCCCTGCTGATCTCCCATAGTAATGTCCCCTGCTGATCCCCCCCCATAGTAATGTCCCCTGCTGACCCCCCCATAGTAATGTCCCCTGCTGACCCCCCCCTAGTAATGTCCCCTGCTGATCCCCCCATAGTAATGTCCCTGCTGATCCCCCCATAGTAATGTCCCCTGCTGATCCCCCATAGTAATGTCCCCTGCTGATCCCCCCATAGTAATGTCCCCTGCTGATCCCCCCATAGTAATGTCCCCTGCTGATCCCCCCATAGTAATTTCCCTGCTGATCCCCCCATAGTAATGCCCCTGCTAACCCCCCCCATAGTAATGTCCCCTGCTGATCCTCCCCATAGTAATGTCCCCTGCTGATCCCCCCATAGTAATGTCCCCTGCTTATCCCCCCATAGTAATGTCCCCTGCTGACCCCCCATAGTAATGTCCCCTGCTGATCCTCCCCATAGTAATGTCCCCTGCTGATCCCCCCATAGTAATGTCCCCTGCTGATCCCACCATAGTAATGCCCCTGCTGACCCCCCCATAGTAATGCCCCTGCTGACCCCCCATAGTAATGCCCCTGCTGACCCCCCCATAGTAATGCCCCTGCTGACCCCCCATAGTAATGCCCCTGCTGACCCCCCCATAGTAATGTCCCCTGCTGATCCCACCATAGTAATGTCCCCTGCTGAGCCCCCCCATAGTAATGCCCCTGCTGACCCCCCATAGTAATGTCCCCTGCTGATCCCACCATAGTAATGTCCCCTGCTGATCATACCATAGTAATGCCCCTGCTGACCCCCCATAGTAATGTCCCCTGCTGACCCCCCCATAGTAATGCCCCTGCTGACCCCCCATAGTAATGTCCCCTGCTGATCATACCATAGTAATGCCCCTGCTAACCCCCCATAGTAATGTCCCCTGCTGATCCCACCATAGTAATTTCCCTGCTGATCCCCCCATAGTAATGCCCCTGCTGACCCCCCATAGTAATGTCCCCTGCTGATCCCCCCCATAGTAATGTCCCCTGCTGAGCCCCCCCATAGTAATGCCCCTGCTAACCCCCCATAGTAATGCCCCTGCTAACCCCCCATAGTAATGTCCCTGCTGACCCCCCATAGTAATGCCCCTGCTAACCCCCCATAGTAATGACCCTGCTGACCCCCCCATAGTAATGCCCCTGCTGACCCCCCATAGTAATGCCCCTGCTGACCCCCCCATAGTAATGCCCCTGCTGATCCCCCCATAGTAATGCCCCTGCTGACCCCCCATAGTAATGCCCCTGCTGACCCCCCCATAGTAATGCCCCTGCTGACCCCCCCATAGTAATGCCCCTGCTGACCCCCCATAGTAATGCCCCTGCTGACCCCCCCATAGTAATGCCCCTGCTGACCCCCCATAGTAACACAAACAAAGGCATACTCACCTCATCCGGCCAGGGGACGGGTCTTCCCTCTTCTAGCTCACCTCTCCCTTCTGTGCGCCAGAGGGATGGATCATCCGGCAGGCGCGATGACATCATTGCTCTGCCCTGCTGGGGAAATCCCATGATCCATCCAGCGTTGCGGAGGGAGGCCCAGCTCAGAACGTCATGGAAGGGGGGGGGGAGAGTGGTGTCCCGCCACATCCCCTCCCCGGTAATCAAGGTCAGCATTGCTGTCACCCGGGTGGGGTGCTGCCGACCCTGAGTCTCGGGGAGGGGATGTGGCAGGATGCCACTCTCCCCCTCAATGACTTCCTGAGCTGGGCCTCCCTCCGCAGCGCTGGATGATCCATCCCCGCAGCGCAGCGGAGGAAGGCCCTGGACGTCATGAAGGGCATGCGGTTAATCATTACTGGGGCAAGTGCCGGGGGGGGCCCTTGAACGGCTGTGGGCCCCGGCACTTGCCCGAGTAAACCGGGTGCCGACGCCGGCCCTGCCTTTAGACACTTCAGCTGTGCAGCTTCTAGACCTTAGTTGTACGATACAGCGACGTCTAGTGGTCATCTTTGGTAACACTATAGCTGTGACAAGACCACAAAGAAGTACAGACTTTTGAGGTGTGTAAAGGATAGCAACACCCACAGTGGGACACCACACATAGTAAATCCATCATACACACACACGTGCACACCTATAGTACAGTCATACATACAACTTAATGTTTATTTTTTTCCAGGTGATTGTAACCTTTTGAAAAGAAATAAGAAAGAAACATGTAAAGTAAGTGACCCCCGAGTCTGAGCCGATGGCCGCCATGTAACCTTCCCCTGTTATTACTTCCTTTGTTCTTTACCCTTCCCGTTGTCGTCCCTTTTCTGCCCTGATAGCAGTGAGTTCTGTTGCTGAGGATCCTTGCTGTGTACGCTGTATACTCGTGTGTGTGTGTGGGGGGGGGGGGTTGCATGGATTATGACCCCCAGTCTCCTATCACTCAGCTGTATATCTTCTTTCTCTTCATAGGTGACAAGTTACCCCTGAAGACTTTCTGTTGGGCTTCTGGATTTTCAGTTTCTGCCATTGATTGGATGCTTGGATTCCCCCATTTGGTGCTGACCGTATACACCTACTCCTGTGACGACATCTCCTTGCACATTCTCATCGGCCTCCTCGCCCATACTCTCCTCCCTGCCTACTGGCCTCCTCGGCCATACTCTCCTCCCTGCCTGCCGGCCTCCTCGCCCATACTCTCCTCCCTGCCTGCCGGCCTCCTCGGCCATACTCTCCTCCCTGCCTGCCTGCCGGCCTCCTCGCCCATACTCTCCTCCCTGCCTGCCGGCCTCCTCGCCCATACTCTCCTCCCTGCCTGCCGGCCTCCTCGGCCATACTCTCCTCCCTGCCTGCCGGCCTCCTCGCCCATACTCTCCTCCCTGCCTGCCGGCCTCTTGGCCCATACTCTCCTCCCTGCCTGCCGGCCGGCCTCTTGGCCCATACTCTCCTCCCTGCCTGCCGGCCTCTTGGCCCATACTCTCCTCCCTGCCTGCCTGCCGGCCTCTTGGCCCATACTCTCCTCCCTGCCTGCCGGCCTCTTGGCCCATACTCTCCTCCCTGCCTGCCGGCCTCCTCGCCCATACTCTCCTCCCTGCCTGCCAGCCTCCTCGCCCATACTCTCCTCCCTGCCTGCCGGCCTCCTCGGCCATACTCTCCTCCCTGCCTGCCGACCTCCTCGGCCATACTCTCCTCCCTGCCTGCCGGCCTCCTCGGCCATACTCTCCTCCCTGCCTGCCGGCCTCCTCGGCCATACTCTCCTCCCTGCCTGCCGGCCTCCTCGGCCATACTCTCCTCCCTGCCTGCCGGCCTCCTCGGCCATACTCTCCTCCCTGCCTGCCGGCCTCTTGGCCCATACTCTCCTCCCTACCTGCCGGCCGGCCTCTTGGCCCATACTCTCCTCCCTGCCTGCCGGCCTCTTGGCCCATACTCTCCTCCCTGCCTGCTGGCCTCCTCGCCCATACTCTCCTCCCTGCCTGCCAGCCTCCTCGCCCATACTCTCCTCCCTGCCTGCCGGCCTCCTCGCCCATACTCTCCTCCCTGCCTGCCGGCCTCCTTGCACGTACTCACCGCACTGCCTACTGGCCTCCTTACACATACCTCCCTCCCTGCCTGCCGGCCTCCTTGCACATACCTCCCTGCCTGCCGGCATCCTCGCACATACTCGCCTGCCGGCCGCCTTTCCCGGGTTCGTCCGCCCCTCTGCAGTAATGTAATTCAAGCCCACTGGGAACTGTAGATGGACGACTTAAAATGTCAGAGGAGGCCGGCAAGCAGATAAGTATGTGTGAGGAGGCCGGCTGGCTAATAGATGAAAATATGAGTGGAGGCCGACAGGCAGATGGAGTATGCAGTGTCCCAGGACCCTGCTGGCTCCTACCAGGGTTTTTCTTGGTACCACGTACAGTACTCTCAATACTCAGAATGTGCTGCTTTGCTGCTTTTTTTTTTTTTTGGGGGGGGGGGGGGGGGGGGGGGTCCAGCAATTTTTTAAAATTTGTCAACATGCAGGGGGATAACATAATAAATGACTACTTACCTCTCCCCGTGAAGCGCTGTGATACAGGCTATAGGACTGCCGCTGGGAGGCATTTACCCCCCATGTAGTCACTACCTGGCTGATGGAGTGTCCCATTAGCCAATCAGTGACTGCAGTAGTGTCCCGCCCCAATCACTGACTGGCTAAGCGGACCGTCCATCAACCAGGTCATGCCATTACAGCCAGAGGACCCTGGTGGGGTTCCCGGAGTGGTGACACAGCGCTACAGAGGCACCGGAGGGATAAGTAGTCATTGTTTACACTGCCCCCCGCCGGACTTCTTTTACAGTAATCATAACCAAAGTTGCAGGCCCCTCTATAGTAGAGTACCATAAACTTTGGACTTTCAGTAGTCCGCCCTGTCGCCACTCTCTAAACTTCCAAGTACTCTTAAAGGAGAACTACTGTCAGACCTAATTCCAAGCTAACACCCCTTAAGAATAGAGATAATTGAATATAGACTATTAGCAAAGCGCTGACTACGCCTGCCCGTCAGCTGATCAGCCTGCTGTACCTGGAAAAGCTGGATGCAGTCCTCAAAAACTTCCGACCAGCTGACGGCCTAATGTGGAGTCACAAACAGGATCCTACTTGTTGTGCCTGAACTGTGGTCCTGGACTTTGTTTCAATTGCCTCCACAAATCTGCAATAAAGTGGTGCCTGTCTCTTTAAGAAACTGTTAGCTGTGTTGTTCTGCATATTGTGGGCCTAAAGGATTGTGTATCTCACTATTTCCATCATCAAAGTGTCCAAAAAGCTGAGACATTTTGGTAGAGTAGCGTCTGTGTACTGTGGGCAGCCTCCTGAAGTCTATAAGTAAGGCTGGGGAGGCCCATGTGGGCAGCCCCCTGAAGTCTATAAGTAAGGCTGGGGAGGCCCATGTGGGCAGCCCCCTGAAGTCTATAAGTAAGGCTGGGGAGGCCCAGGTGGGCAGCCTCCTGAAGTCTATAAGTAAGGCTGGGGAGGCCCATGTGGGCAGCCTCCTGAAGTCTATAAGTAAGGCTGGGGAGGCCCATGTGGGCAGCCCCCTGAAGTCTATAAGTAAGGCTGGGGAGGCCCATGTGGGCAGCCCCCTGAAGTCTATAAGTAAGGCTGGGGAGGCCCATGTGGGCAGCCCCCTGAAGTCTATAAGTAAGGCTGGGGAGGCCCATGTGGGCAGCCTCCTGAAGTCTGTAAGTAAGGCTGGGGAGGCCCATGTGGGCAGCCTCCTGAAGTCTATAAGTAAGGCTGGGGAGGCCCATGTGGGCAGCCCCCTGAAGTCTATAAGTAAGGCTGGGGAGGCCCATGTGGACAGCCCCCTGAAGTCTATAAGTAAGGCTGGGGAGGCCCATGTGGGCAGCCCCCTGAAGTCTATAAGTAAGGCTGGGGAGGCCCATGTGGGCAGCCCCCTGAAGTCTATAAGTAAGGCTGGGGAGGCCCATGTGGGCAGCCCCCTGAAGTCTATAAGTAAGGCTGGGGAGGCCCATGTGGGCAGCCCCCTGAAGTCTATAAGTAAGGCTGGGGAGGCCCATGTGGGCAGCCCCCTGAAGTCTATAAGTAAGGCTGGGGAGGCCCATGTGGGCAGCCCCCTGAAGTCTATAAGTAAGGCTGGGGAGGCCCATGTGGGCAGCCCCCTGAAGTCTATAAGTAAGGCTGGGGAGGCCCATGTGGACAGCCCCCTGAAGTCTATAAGTAAGGCTGGGGAGGCCCATGTGGGCAGCCCCCTGAAGTCTATAAGTAAGGCTGGGGAGGCCCATGTGGGCAGCCCCCTGAAGTCTATAAGTAAGGCTGGGGAGGCCCATGTGGGCAGCCCCCTGAAGTCTATAAGTAAGGCTGGGGAGGCCCATGTGGGCAGCCTCCTGAAGTCTATAAGTAAGGCTGGGGAGGCCCATGTGGGCAGCCCCCTAAAGTCTATAAGTAAGGCTGGGGAGGCCCAGGTGGGCAGCCTCCTGAAGTCTATAAGTAAGGCTGGGGAGGCCCATGTGGGCAGCCCCCTGAAGTCTATAAGTAAGGCTGGGGAGGCCCATGTGGGCAGCCCCCTGAAGTCTATAAGTAAGGCTGGGGAGGCCCATGTGGGCAGCCCCCTGAAGTCTATAAGTAAGGCTGGGGAGGCCCATGTGGGCAGCCCCCTGAAGTCTATAAGTAAGGCTGGGGAGGCCCATGTGGGCAGCCCCCTGAAGTCTATAAGTAAGGCTGGGGAGGCCCATGTGGGCAGCCCCCTGAAGTCTATAAGTAAGGCTGGGGAGGCCCATGTGGGCAGCCCCCTGAAGTCTATAAGTAAGGCTGGGGAGGCCCATGTGGGCAGCCTCCTGAAGTCTGTAAGTAAGGCTGGGGAGGCCCATGTGGGCAGCCCCCTGAAGTCTATAAGTAAGGCTGGGGAGGCCCATGTGGGCAGCCCCCTGAAGTCTATAAGTAAGGCTGGGGAGGCCCATGTGGGCAGCCTCCTGAAGTCTGTAAGTAAGGCTGGGGAGGCCCATGTGGGCAGCCTCCTGAAGTCTGTAAGTAAGGCTGGGGAAGCCCATGTGCTCAGTGTAGTGCAGCCGGAGTGTAGTGAAGCCATGTCTGTTGCTGACTGTTTTAGTGTTCGTGTTTCTGTACCTGCTTAGCATGGCATGATGCACAACTATCAGCAGAGGGAATAGGCCAGTCCAGACTGACACTATCATCACTAAAGTCTAAATTCTTCCGTCTAGTTCTGCCCTCTGCAGTGTACCTGTCGTGTCAGAGGTTGGAGAAGTTGCCTCTCACCGAAGTGCCCCTCTGCAAGTGGCCGAGTCCTGTCGGCTCCTCCCATTGTTCGTCTATGGTGAGATACACGGAGCGACACATCCAGGAGTACGAGGCACCGGGAGGAACACTGGGAGGAGCTGACAGGACGGAGTACCTAGACCGCTGTCCACCATAGGGTGCTCTGCTGGAGAGTAGTCACAGTGGAGACTTCCTCTATGGTGGGATAAGTACACGGAGCGACACATCCAGGAGTACGAGGCACCGGGAGGGAGTC
This sequence comes from Dendropsophus ebraccatus, assembly GCF_027789765.1. Classification (NCBI taxonomy): domain Eukaryota; kingdom Metazoa; phylum Chordata; class Amphibia; order Anura; family Hylidae; genus Dendropsophus; species Dendropsophus ebraccatus. The sequence goes on along the minus strand of NC_091465.1, from coordinate 93,137,573 downwards.
TCCACTCTGACTTCTCTCCAGCAGAGCCCCGTATAGTGGACAGCGGTCTAGGTACTCCGCCCTGTCGCCACTTTCTAAACTTACTGCCTACTCACAAGTCAAAGTATTTTTAAAGGGAACTACTGACGGGCCTAATCCCAATCCCAATCCCCTTGGTGTGACCCCCCACCATCTGCTGAGCGGGGCTTGGGCTTGTGCCAGGAATCGTCAGCTTTCCTATGGCGTACGCCAGGGTACCTCTCTGTGTTGATATCGGTGCACACCATAGGAAGGAGTAATAGGAACACTTCGAGTGTGTTGGGGAGAGCTAGCTGCCACTCAGGCCCTGTGACAAGGCCGTACCCGTACACAGCCTAATAAATGTGTAATAATGAAGTCTCTGCATCAGCCTACAGCATCCTGCATAAAGAGAAGGACTGTGTGGAGAGATCACATGACCTGCAGGGGGGGGGGACTAAGAGCTGTGTGTGTGTACTGTATCTGTGTGCGTATACATGTATATGTCAGTGTGTGTGTGTACTGTATCTGTGTGCGTATACATGTATATGTCAGTGTGTGTGTGTACTGTATCTGTGTGCGTATACATGTATATGTCAGTGTGTGTGTGTACTGTATCTGTGTGCGTATACATGTATATGTCAGTGTGTGTGTGTGTACTGTATCTGTGTGTGTATACATGTATATGTCAGTGTATGTACTGTATCTGTGTGCGTATACATGTATGTCAGTGTGTGTGTGTGCTGTATCTGTGTGCGTATACATGTATATGTCAATGTGTGTGTGTACTGTATCTGTGTGCATATACATGTATATATCAGTGTGTGTATGTACTGTATCTGTGTGCGTATACATGTATATGTCAGTGTGTGTGTGTGTGTACTGTATCTGTGTGCGTATACATGTATATGTCAGTGTGTGTGTGTGTGTACTGTATCTGTGTGCGTATACATGTATATATCAGTGTGTTTATGTACTGTATCTGTGCGTATACATGTATATGTCGGTGTATGTACTGTATCTGTGTGCGTATACATGTATATATCAGTGTGTATGTACTGTATCTGTGTGCATATACATGTATATATCAGTGTGTGTATGTACTGTATCTGTGCGTATACATGTATATATCAGTGTGTGTATGTACTGTATCTGTGCGTATACATGTATATGTCAGTGTGTGTGTGTGTGTACTGTATCTGTGTGCGTATACATGTATATGTCAATGTGTGTGTGTACTGTATCTGTGTGCATATACATGTATATATCAGTGTGTGTATGTACTGTATCTGTGTGCGTATACATGTATATGTCAGTGTGTGTGTGTGTGTACTGTATCTGTGTGCGTATACATGTATATGTCAGTGTGTGTGTGTGTGTACTGTATCTGTGTGCGTATACATGTATATGTCAGTGTGTGTGTGTGTACTGTATCTGTGTGCGTATACATGTATATATCAGTGTGTTTATGTACTGTATCTGTGCGTATACATGTATATGTCGGTGTATGTACTGTATCTGTGTGCGTATACATGTATATATCAGTGTGTATGTACTGTATCTGTGTGCATATACATGTATATATCAGTGTGTGTATGTACTGTATCTGTGTGCGTATACATGTAATATATCAGTGTGTATGTACTGTATCTGTGTGCATATACATGTATATATCAGTGTATGTACTGTATCTGTGTGCATATACATGTATATATCAGTGTGTATGTACTGTATCTGTGTGCATATTCATTAATATATCAGTGTGTGTATGTACTGTATCTGTGTGCGTATACATGTAATATATCAGTGTGTATGTACTGTATCTGTGTGCGTATACATGTAATATATCAGTGTGTATGTACTGTATCTGTGTGCGTATACATGTAATATATCAGTGTGTATGTACTGTGTCTGTGTGCGTATACATGTATATATCAGTGTGGTGTCTTACTGTTAGTGACTCTTAAGCACCTGTCAAAAACTTCTCAGGTTAAGTGGTGGATGAGGTACGTTACAGTTTCTCCACTAGGTGTCAATGTTTTTTATATTTGTCTTTCTATGCACAGCTGAAGGAAGCAATGGGTTAATGTTTATGTATACCATGTGTTATGTGCTGACCACTAGGAGGTGCTCTCTTTTCTATCCTATCCTCTCCAGCCTTACTCTACACACTCACCCCTGTAGGAGGAGTTAGCTTTGTGTGGGAGGAAGTGTGTCAGTTCAGACTAGGTTGTCAGTCTGAACAGATGCAGCTAGTGACAAAGAGTTCTTCTCAAGCAACTACTACTTATATTATGCAGTGCTAAGCACAAGTAAGGGAGTGTAGCCACCGAGGAACACCCTAGCCCATGCCAGGAACACATCTAAAAAGTGCAGGCTCCTGATACGAGAGAAGCTGGTCTCAGTAGGACAAAGCTACTGGTAAAGTAAAGGTCTACGTATCCTACCATGCAGTGCAGGTAACTGGGACAACCTGATAACCATGGCTGGGGCTCGTACAACCCTGATAGGACTAGTAGCTCACAACTGTAGGGCAGAAGGTGGTCAGACACAGTCTAAACATGAGTATGAGTTTCACTTCACTACTAAAGATATCGAGCAAGGTTACGGCAGAGTACAAGGCTACCCTGGGCATAGGGCTCCTCTAACAAACTCCTCTCTACTTTTTAGAAGCACTACTAGAACTACTTCTTCTACTTCTTTCAAGCACCTACCTCAAGCACTAAGTCAAGCACTCAAGTGTGTGTCAAAGATTTCTACTATCTGTGAAATGTGTACTGTAAACCTACAAAAGCTCTACAGTAAAGTTGTTTTATTTTTATATCAAACGCATGGGACTGTCTACTGGCACCTGTACACACCACCGCACACCTTGGGTTATTTTTTCCCCCTTCTGTGGGTGGCAGTACCAACAATCCGGGTGGGTCAGTTGCCACTCAGGACTGCCGTAACAAGAGCCCAAGGGACCCACAACATGACATGTATATGTCAGTGTGTGTATGTATGTATCTAGGGGTGTATACATGTATATGTAAGTGTGTGTGTGTATAGTGTCTGTGCATATATGTGGTGCCCCACCACGGGTGTTTCCTAAAAGGCACCTGTCGCAAAAACCCTCCACTCAAAGGTTAGGTGGTGATGAAGGTATTTATTGGTTTCACCACCAAATGTCAGTGTTTTGTATGCGACTTGTATTTATTGTACAGCTGTAGTGAACACAGGGTTACTGCTTTTTTCTGTATTGTATGATCTTGTGGTCCTCTCTCTGTACGCTTTCTTCTCCACCACTCACAGAGGCTCTTACACACCCTTGTAGGAAGTAGTTACTCGGTGGGAGAGAGTTTAGTTTCCCTCTGATTCTCTGAAGGAGAACACACACAGAGTGGGCATCCCTGCTGAAGATAGCCAGGGCCTGTGTGTGTTTGTGTGTGTGTATGTGTATATATGTATATGTCAGTGTGTGTATGTATACATATATATACATGACAGAGAGAGTTTGTGTGTGTGTGTATATATAATATGTATATGTCAGTGTGTGTGTGTGTGTGTATACATATATATACATGCCAGAGAGAGTGTGTTTTGTGTGTGTATATATGTATATGTCAGTGTGTGTGTGTGTATATACATATATACATGCCAGAGAGAGTGTGTTTGTGTGTGTATATATGTATATGTCAGTGTGTGTGTATACATATATATGCATGACAGAGAGCGTTTGTGTGTGTGTGTGTATATGTCAGTGTATGTATACATATATATACATGACAGAGAGAGTTTGTGTGTGTATATATGTATATGTCAGTGTGTGTGTGTATATACATATATATACATGACAGAGTGTGTATGTGTGTGTATATATGTATATGTCAGTGTGTGTGTGTATACATATATATACATGACAGAGAGCGTTTGTGTGTGTATATATATATATATATGTCAGTGTGTGTGTGTATACATATATATACATGACAGAGAGCGTTTGTGTGTGTATATGTATATGTCAGTGTGTGTATGTATACATATATATACATGACAGAGAGCGTTTGTGTGTGTGTGTATATGTATATGTCAGTGTGTGTGTGTATATATGTATATGTCAGTGTGTGTGTGTGTATATGTATATGTCAGTGTGTGTATGTATACATATATATACATGACAGAGAGAGTTTGTGTGTGTATATATGTATATGTCAGTGTGTGTGTGTGTATATGTATATGTCAGTGTGTGTATGTATACATATATATACATGACAGAGAGAGTTTGTGTGTGTATATATGTATGTCAGTGTGTGTGTGTATATATGTATATGTCAGTGTGTGTGTGTATATACATATATATACATGACAGAGTGTGTTTGTGTGTGTATATATGTATATGTCAGTGTGTGTGTGTATACATATATATACATGACAGAGAGCGTTTGTGTGTGTATATATGTATATGTCAGTGTGTGTGTGTATATATGTATATGTCAGTGTGTGTGTGTGTATATGTATATGTCAGTGTGTGTGTATACATAAATATACATGACAGAGAGAGTTTGTGTGTGTGTGTGTATAGATATACACAGACAGTGACATATACATATATATATGTTTCCAATCGTCCCTGCGGCAGCACAACAGAGGGTTATCACATTTTCCTCCTCCAACTAACAGAAGAACCAATAACAATACTCATGAATAATAAATTAATGACCAATAACTGGAGGACCACCCCCCATGCTATATAACCCCCCACAGAAGCACCAGTAGCCGTGTTTTTTTCTTCTGTTCTCCTATGTTAGAAGAACCTTCTAAGCTATCTGCGGCTGATGAGTGTCTCATGGTCTTTCCCCTGGGTTCCCTGCTGTCCGGTGTTGACAGGTATGAGGATATAGGTGTATCACCAGCTCTGTTCCCAGGTGTCTGGGAGCTTCGGTGTGTGTCCGGTTTGCAAGCAGCTCCCTGGCAGTGTTAGCCTTGGGGCCCAGCTTACACGGTTTCTGGGGAAAGTGTCAGTCTGGGGGGAAGGGGCCCGGCTAATGTAGTATCGGCATACCGGGTCCTTTCTTCTCCCGGATAACCAGCTGTACCGGCGTATGGAGGCTCCGCCCACTCACCGTCCCGTCTGCCACATGAAGGGAGCCATGATGCTACTCCGTGCACGTGTAGTGCGGGGGGGCTACACCTTCTCCTCCCTGGCCCTAGTGATGATGCAGTTTCCGGGTTAGCCATGCCCGTGTCACTTCCTGTTCCTGCTGATGTCATTGGTGGATCAGGTGAGCCCAGCCCCTTGTTCATGGCCGGGAATTTTATTTATGGCTGATGTGCTGTGATGTCTCCCCAGCTCCTTGCCAGGAGCGCCTCCTCTGTTGCTGCCAGGTAATCACTGGGGCCAGTGTCGCTATACTGTGCTGATTGCTTACATGTTTTCCATTTAGAATGGACAGACAGCGTAGTTCTTCTCCTGCTGGAAAGAGACAACGCAAGGAAGGATGTGACCCACCTCTGCATGACGATTGTTCTGCTGATTTATGTCAGGCCTGCACCTATTCAGCACCAGCAGAAGGTCTCCAGTTATGGGATGGTTCAAAGCCCAGCTGTCAGAAGCCTTCAGAGAGGTTAAAGGTCAGCAACGTCCTTCATGCAGCAGTTTTCAGCCTTCAGCGCCTCAGCTTGCCTCGTCAGCTCCGTCTCAATCCTCGGGCTCCGCTTCTGAAGCTGATTCAGGTAATCCAGATAGGGGGTCGTCCTGACGACTATTACCTGTTCCATACAGACCAGGCTGCAGGCTTAATTAAGTCAGTAAAAAAGACTGTGGAAGGTGAAGCTAGTTCATCAAGATTACCTAAGAAAGAAGCACTTTTTTATTTTCCAGAGAGTTCTCATCACTCTCTGCCTAATCAGCCACTACTGAACACCATCATGCAGGCTGAATGGGCCAAACCTGAAAAAACAGGCCGACCTGGGGTCAAGGTTCAGGTCGGTTTACAGGTTGGACTCTGAGTGCTCTGAGGCGTGGGAGTCAGCTCCCAAGGTGGATATGCCGGTGGCTAGGCTTTCCGAAAAATCCATGTTCACGTTTGATGACTCTTCCATGCTAAGAGACCAGATGGATAGGCGGGCAGATGGGTCTCTGAAACAGGTCTACCTGGGAGCCTCCCAAGCAATCAAAGCATCTATTGCCTCAGTCTCTGTCGCCCGGGCACTCAGGGTCTGGCTTAGCTGTCTGGCCAAGGACCTTAAGGACGGAGTCCACCGAGAAGACGTCTTGAAGGACATTCCAGACATGAAGTTGACTTCTGAGTTTCTGGCGGATTTTCCATTGGATGTAATCCGGCTTAATGCAAAAACTATCGCGGCATCCACGGCTGCAAGAAGGGCTCTCCGGCTCAAAGAATGGGCTGGTGACGTCACGTCAAAAAATACTTTTTGCTCTCTGCCCTTTGAGGCAGGAAGTCTTTTTGGGGCCCAGCTTACTCCTATTTTGGAAGTTATGAGCGCTAAAAAGGGGGTCGCTTTTCCCCAGCCTCCCAGAAAACCCAAGTATGGGGGTCAACAGCGATCCTTTCGACGATCCCTGGCAAGAAGACGCTTTAAACGTAAGCCCAGACAGGAGAAGTCCAAGTTCCAGGACAGCTCTTCTTACAAAAAGAAACCAATAAAGGCTCCAGTTTCTAACGCCAAATGCAAGATGGGGGGCAGACTGGCTCAGTTTGCTGCCGCCTGGTCTTGAACCTCATCAGACTCCTGGGTTCATTCAGTGGTGACCAGAGGTTACTCTCTGGAGTTTACCAGCTCCCCCCCCCCCCCCCAAATACTTTTTTCCGCAACATTTGCTGCCCACAAGTCTGCAGCCTGGTAAAAGAGTTTGTGGCAAAAGGTGCTCTGGAACCAGTGCCCATGCACCAAAGAGGATCCGGAGTCTATTCACGCATATTTGTGGTATCAGAAAAGGGAGGCTCATGGAGACTGGTGGTGGATCTCACCTTTTTGAATTGGTTTATGGCAAAGAAACGTTTCACAAATGAGTCCATCAAATCCGTCATTGCAGTCCTGCAGCAAGGAGACTTCATGTCAACTCTAGACCACAAGGACGCTTACCTGCATATCCCCATCCTGAGAAGTCATTGCAGGTTCCTCAGGATTGCAGTCTCTGCCAAGGGTCGCACAACGCATTACCAATTCACCTGCCTTCCCTTTGGACTCTCGTCAGCACATCGGGTTTTCACCAAGGTGATGGTGGTACTGGCGGCCCATCTAAGACTCCAGGGAGTCTATATTGTCCCATCTTGTCCGGATCTGGAATGGTGGCTTCGTCCGGACAAGGTCTCTCTGGGGAGGTCTTTGTCCAGTTCCCCTTGTCTAGTTCCGACCACAGACGCGTCAGCAGTAGGATGGGGGTGCCCACCTGGATGGCCAGTGGGTTCAAAGGAGATGGTCCAGAACGGAGGCTTTATATTCGTCCAACCGCAAAGAACTGAGAGCGATTCGCCTAGCCCTATGTCATTTTCTTTCTCTGGTCCGGCATCGCGCTGTTCTCGTGTAATCAGACAATCTCCCATCAGTGTTCTATGTGAACAAGCAGGGCGCACGAGGTCCCTGCAACTCATGGAGGAGTGCAGTTCCCTCATGGCCTGGGCAGAATGTCATCTCCAAGATCTCCAAGCGGTTCACATTCAGGGTTCTCTCAATGTGCAAGCCAATCTCCTAGGCAGGGAACGTCTGAATCCAGCGGAATGGAGCCTTCACCTGGAAGTTTTTGCCCAGCTGACTCTGAGGTTCAGAACCCCCATGATGGATGTCATGGCAACGAGGAGGAACAGGAAGCTCAACAATTTTTGTTCCCTTTACAGGGCAGATCAACCAGATTACCTGGACGGCCTGCCAATCTCATTGTCTCACAAATTCCTATATGTCTTTCCTCCCCTGCCCCTAATCATGAGGATCTTAGTCAAGGTGAAGGAAGAGAAAGCTTCAGTCCTAGCAGTCCTGCCGTATTGGCCCAGGAGAGCATGGTTTTCCCTAGCCCAGACACTTGCCAGGGGTCGCATCTGGGAAATTCCTCTAAGGTCAGACATTCTCAGCCAAGCAGGGCTATTCCATCCACGTCCAGAGAAGCCGAGACTAACAGCCTGGCTGTTGACTGGTTAGCCAATCAGTCGCAGGACTTATCGGAGGATGTTATTCAGATTCTCGCTGCTGCCCGTAGGCCAGCCACGGTCAAAGTGTATAACAGAGTCATGAGAACTTTTACTGCCTGGTGTAATCTGTATAACATTTCTACTTCTACTGTGGCTCAGGTCTTGAGTTTCTCAAGGAGGGGTTTAACAAGAACCTGAAGTTTAATACACTCCGAGTACATTTCTCAGCAATCAATTCTCACTATGCTGGTGCCTTCTCAAACCATCCTCTAGTTTGCAAGTTCTTCAGAGCTTTGAAAAATCTTCACCCTCCAGTCAAGAATCCTGTTCCGTCATGGGACCTGCCTACGGTGTTGGTAGCTTTATCTTGCCCTCCATTTGAGCCTTTGTCAGAGGTGGACATTAAACTTGTTTCATGGAAAACCCTGTTCCTGGTGGCAGTCACCTTGGCAAAAAGAGTTGGGGAAATCCAGGTCTTCTCCTCTGAACACCCTTTCCTGAGGGTACTGCAAGATTGCTTGGTCCTCCGCATGAAACAGTCTTTCCTGCCCAAAGTTCCATCAGTTTTTAATATCAACCAGGAGGTCTTTCTTCCAGATTTCTATCCTGACCCTCAGAATGAAATTCAATCTCATCTGCACACATTTGATGTAAAAAGGGTGGTCCTCTGCTATCTCGAGAGGTCTTAAGACTTTAGAATCTCTGACTCCTTGTTTCTGCAATATGTGGGCCCCAACAGAGGAAAACAAGCTTCGAAAGCATCTTTATCAAGGATCAAGGGCACCATTGCTCTTTGCTACACATCTTTAGGTTTCAGCCCTCCGGATGGAATCAGGGCCCACTCGACAAGATCGACCGCAGCTTCTTGGGCAGATCTGGCACAGGTTTCTCTGGATCAAATTTGTCGAGCACCGTCATGGTCATTGCCGGTCACGTTCATCAAGCATTGCAGACTGGATGTTCTGCCCAACAGAAAGGCGTCCTTTGGCAGAAGTATGCTTGATCTAGCTGCTACTTGATTTACCCACCCTCTTTTTTGAATTGCTGTGCATATACCTCTGTTGTGCTGCCGCAGGGACGGTTGGAAAGTTCAGATTTTCTTACCGAAATCTCCTCTTTCCATGAGTCCCAAGGCAGCACAAGTTACCCTCCCTCATTAAAATATTATTGCTGCATACCTAATGGCTACTGGTGGTTCTGTGGGGGGGTTATATAGCATGGGGGGTGGTCCACCAGTTAATGGTCATTAATTTATTATTCATGAATATTGTGATTGGTTCTTCTGTAGGAGAAGGAAAATGTGATATCCTCTGTTGTGCTGCCTTGGGACTCATGGAAAGAGGAGATTTTAGTAAGAAAATCTGAACTATATGTCAGTGTGTATATATATATACGGTGGGGAGTGGTACACTGGGGGAGAGAAGGGGGGGGGGAACCGGGAAAAAAATATTTGCACAGTGAAATTGAAAATAAAACACTATTTTTTGGGGGGCGGGGTGGGGGTGATGTGGTTGTGTTTACACAGTTTGTCCTAGGGTAAAACTGGCATGTTATATATGTTCCTCAAGTCAGTACAATTACAGCAATGGGTAACTTGTATAACTTTTATTTTATTTTACGGCTTTTAAAAGATTAAAACCTTAAAATTCTGATTAAGGGTAGCTTCACACGTCCCGGATCCGCAGCGCATTTCATGGTATAGTGAAGTTCTTTGAGGCACATACCTGCAGCGGAATTTTCATTATGCGGATATGTGACCCGGCCCTTTAACGCCCTGCAGCCCTGGCCCGGAGCATACATTACCTGCTCAGCGCCGCGGCTGTGTGAAGCTCCCGGCTCCCCTCGCTCCTCATCAGCAAATCAAAGCTGCCGTGCACTGATTGGCTGATGAGGAGCGAGGGGAGCCGGGAGCTTCACACAGCCGCGGCGCTGAGCAGGTAACGTATGCTCTGGGGCTGCGGGCTGTGGGCGGCAGGTATGTGACCCCATAGAACTATACCAGGATCCGCAGCGGATCCGGTATGTGTGAAGCTACCCTTAACCTTCATTAAATTCTGATTAAAATCCTTAAAGTTGCTCTATTCTCTCCTTATAACGCTGTTATCCTTTGGTCTATGGGTCTGTGTGAGGTGTCATAGTTTGCGCCATGATCCGTACTTTCTATCGGTATCATGATTGCATATATGGGTTTTTTTGATCAATTTTTATTACAATTTTTCTGGATTTGATGTTTTTTGCGCTTTCACCATTTACCGTGCGAGATCAGGAATGTGACAATTTAATAATTCAGGCGATTACACACGCAGCGATACCAAATATGTTTATTTTTATTTATAAAATGGCAAAAGGGGGGAGATTTAAATTTTTTTTAGGGGAGGGGATTTTCTATTAATGAATTTGTTTTTTTTTTTACACAGTAATTAGAAGCCCCCTGGGGGACTTCTATATACAAAGCATTGATCTCCCATTGAGATCAATTCTGTGTATATAATAGAGCACCGATCCATTAGATTAGTGCTCTATTGGTCTGGTCTGGTCAATGAAATACTAAGCTGGGATCAGCATCATTCCAATGCTGAAACCTGGCCGGATAAGTTAAACGGATCGCCCCTCCGCAATCGCATTGCAGAGGGTGCGATCCGCCCACTAGACCACCATGGAGGGGGACAAAGAGCAATTTAGATGCAGCTGTCAGCTTTAGCAGCTGCATCTAAAGGGCTCATTAGCGGGCGCAGCGATAGGACCGTGCCCGCTAATAGCCGTGGTCCCGGGCTATAAATAGCACCCGGGATCGTGGCCCCCCTCTGAACTCCCCTACCCGACCCAGGACATAGTTACGTCCTGGGTCGTGAAGGGGTTAACCCCTAGACGACCAATGACGTACTGGTACGCCCTTGAAGTCTGTCCCCAGACGACCCTGGGCGTAACGGTAAGTCCTGAGCTATAAAGCAAGCTCTGGAGTGGAGCGTGCTTTATAGGAGGTGGGGGCCCTCACAGTTAATGACAGGCTGCAGCGTTCTTTTTTACGATTTCACCAATTTATATCTTCATAAATAATATTTTGGGGTTCCATCATACATGTTATGGTAGAATGACGCCATTACAAAGTACAACTATTTCTGTAAAAAACAAGCCCCCACATGGCCTTGTAGATTTGCGCGATCCACTGGGTCATTTTGGGCTTGGTCCTCAAAGGGTTAAACACTTCAGTATTATGTGCCCAGTATTAAACACCCCAGTATCAGGTCCCCAGTATTACACACCCCAGTATCAGGTCCCCAGTATTACACACCCCAGTATCAGGTCCCCAGTATTACACACCCCAGTATCAGGTCCCCAGTATATTACACACCCCAGTATTATGTCCCCAGTATATTACACACCCCACCTCAGAGCAGCATACAGGCTGTGGCCCTAAGAAAGCACTCTTATTTACTGACTGTATATACTGGTAGTTTGTTCACATATGATGCAGCTGCACCCCATATCATTATACTACTACCCACTTCATCATCCTTCTAGTCCATCATCATACTACCACCCCCTTCATCCTCCTGCCTCTTACATAATCATACTACTAACCCCCTTCATTACCCTTCTCTTACATCATCATAATACTTCCCCCTTCATCCTCCTGCTCCTCCATCATCATACCACTACCCCCTTCATCTGTAATTAAAACAATAAAGCTGTCACCTGTATGGTTCCTCTAGTCCCCCAGAGACTCTTCTCTCTGCTCTGCATGAGTGACGTCACTCATGTCGGTTGCCGGTAGGAGAGAGAGGCCCCCTTGTGGCTGGAGGCAGATACTGTCACAGCTGGAGCTTATGGTTCCCTGCTGTGTCATTACACTGCTCGCTATAAGCACTAATGAGTGCTTATAGCTAAAAGCATGGGGGGTAACAAGAGGTGGGGCTTCCCACAGCGGGGGCGGAGCTTCATGGGGCATGGTTTTGGCAGGATCCTAACCCTACCAACCCTTCTTCTATGTCACTATGCTTACCTACCAAACCTTCTCCTGTCACTTACCTACCAACCCTTCTCCTATGTCACTATCCTTACCTACCAACCCTTCTCCTATGTCACTATCCTTACCTACCAACCCTTCTTCTACATCACTATACTTACCTACCAACCCTTCTCCTATGTCACTATACTTACCTACCAACCCTTCTATGTCACTATCCTTACCTACCAACCCTTCTCCTATGTCACTATCTTTACGCACCAACCCTTCTCCTATGTCACTATCCTTACCCACCAACCCTTCTCCTATGTCACTATCCTTACCTACCAACCCTTCTCCTATGTCACTGTCCTTACCTACCAACCCTTCTCCTATGTCACTATCCTTACCCACCAACCCTTCTTCTACATCACTATACTTACCTACCAACCCTTCTTCTACATCACTATACTTACCTACCAACCCTTCTATGTCACTATCATTACCTACCAACTCTTCTCCTATGTCACTATCCTTACCCACCAACCCTTCTCCTATGTCACTATCCTTACCCACCGAACCTTCTCCTATGTCATTATCCCTACCTACCCTTCTCCTATGTCACTATCCTTACCTACCAAACCTTCTCCTATGTCACTATCCTTACCTACCAATCCTTTTTCTGTCACTATCCTTACCTACCAAACCTTCTCCTATGTCACTATCCTTACCTACCAATCCTTTTTCTGTCACTATCCTTACCTACCAACCCTTCTCCTATGTCACTTACAAACATATTAAAAAGAATAGTTTGCAGAACAAACCTTTGTGGCCCCTGCATTGTCCCTATAGTAATAGTGTCCCCTGCATTGTCCCTATAGTAATAGTGTCCCCTGCATTGTCCCTATAGTAATAGTGTCCCCCTGCATTGTCCCTATGTATAGTAATCGTGTCCCCTGCATTGTCCCTATAGTAATAGTGTCCCCTGCATTGTCCCTATAGTAATAGTGTCCCCTGCATTGTCCCTATGTATAGTAATAGTGTCCCCCTGCATTGTCCCTACAGTAATAGTGTCCCCCTGCATTGTCCCTATATGTATTAATAGTGTCCCCTGCATTGTCCCTATAGTAATAGTGTCCCCCTGCATTGTCCCTATGTATAGTAATAGTGTCAACTGCATTGTCCCTATATGTAGTAATAGTGTCCCCTGCATTGTCCCTATAGTAATAGTGTCCCCCTGCATTGTCCCTATATGTAGTAAGTGTCCCCTGCATTGTCCCTATGTTTAGTAATAGTGTCCCCTGCATTGTCCCTATATGTAGTAATAGTGTCCCCTGCATTGTCCCTATAGTAATAGTGTCCCCCTGCATTGTCCCTATGTATAGTAATATTGTCCCCTGCATTGTCCCTATAGTAAGTGTCCCCCTGCATTGTCCCAATATATAGTAATAGTGCCCCCTGCATTGTCCCTATATATAGTAATAGTGGCCCCTGCATTGTCCCTATATGTAGTAATAGTGTCCCCTGCATTGTCCATATAGTAATAGTGTCCCCCTGCATTGTCCCTTTAGTAATAGTGTCCCCCTGCATTGTCCCTATAGTAATAGTGTCCCCTGCATTGTCCCTATAGTAAGTGTCCCCTGCATTGTCCCTATATGTAGTAAGTGTCCCCTGCATTGTCCCTATAGTAATAGTGTCCCCCTGCATTGTCCCTATGTTTAGTAATAGTGTCCCCTGCATTGTCCCTATATGTAGTAATAGTGTCCCCTGCATTGTCCCTATAGTAATAGTGTCCCCCTGCATTGTCCCTATGTATAGTAATATTGTCCCCTGCATTGTCCCTATAGTAAGTGTCCCCCTGCATTGTCCCTATAGTAAGTGTCCCCCTGCATTGTCCCTATATATAGTAATAGTGGCCCCTGCATTGTCCCTATATGTAGTAATAGTGTCCCCTGCATTGTCCATATAGTAATAGTGTCCCCCTGCATTGTCCCTTTAGTAATAGTGTCCCCCTGCATTGTCCCTATAGTAATAGTGTCCCCTGCATTGTCCCTATAGTAAGTGTCCCCCTGCATTGTCCCTATGTATAGTAATAGTGTCCCCTGCATTGTCCATATAGTAATAGTGTCCCCCTGCATTGTCCATATAGTAAGTGTCCCCCTGCATTGTCCCTATATGTAGTAATAGTGTCCCCTGCATTGTCCCTATAGTAAGTGTCCCCCTGCATTGTCCATATAGTAATAGTGTCCTCTGCATTGTCCATATAGTAATAGTGTCCTCTGCATTGTCCATATAGTAATAGTGTCCCCTGCATTGTCCATATAGTAATAGTGTCCCCTGCATTGTCCATATAGTAAGTGTCCCCTGCATTGTCCTTATGAATAGTAATAATGTCCCCTGCATTGTCCCTATAGTAAGTGTCCCCCTGCATTGTCCCTATAGTAATAGTGTCCCCCTGCATTGTCCCTATAGTAATAGTGTCCCCTGCATTGTCCATATAGTAATAGTGTCCCCTGCATTGTCCCTATAGTAATAGTGTCCCCCTGCATTGTCCCTATGTATAGTAAGTGTCCCCTGCATTGTCCATATAGTAAGTGTCCCCTGCATTGTCCCTATAGTAATAGTGTCCCCCTGCATTGTCCATATAGTAATAGTGTCCCCCTGCATTGTCCATATAGTAATAGTGTCCCCTGCATTGTCCATATAGTAAGTGTCCCCTGCATTGTCCATATAGTAAGTGTCCCCCTGCATTGTCCATATAGTAATAGTGTCCCCTGCATTGTCCCTATAGTAAGTGTCCCCTGCATTGTCCCTATGTATAGTAAGTGTCCCCTGCATTGTCCCTATAGTAATAGTGTCCCCCTGCATTGTCCATATAGTAAGTGTCCCCCTGCATTGTCCATATAGTAATAGTGTCCCCCTGCATTGTCCCTATGTATAGTAATAGTGTCCTCTGCATTGTCCATATAGTAATAGTGTCCCCCTGCATTGTCCCTATGTATAGTAATAGTGTCCTCTGCATTGTCTATATAGTAAGTGTCCCCCTGCATTGTCCATATAGTAATAGTGTCCCCTGCATTGTCCATATAGTAAGTGTCCCCTGCATTGTCCCTATGTATAGTAATAGTGTCCCCTGCATTGTCCCTATAGTAATAGTGTCCCCCTGCATTGTCCATATAGTAATAGTGTCCCCCTGCATTGTCCATATAGTAATAGTGTCCCCCTGCATTGTCCCTATAGTAATAGTGTCCCCCTGCATTGTCCCTATGTATAGTAATAGTGTCCCCTGCATTGTCCATATAGTAATAGTGTCCCCCTGCATTGTCCCTATGTATAGTAATAGTGTCCCCTGCATTGTCTATATAGTAATAGTGTCCCCTGCATTGTCCCTATGTATAGTAATAGTGTCCCCTGCGTTGTCCATATAGTAAGTGTCCCCTGCATTGTCCCTATGTATAGTAATAGTGTCCCCTGCATTGTCCATATAGTACTAGTGTCCCCTGCATTGTCCATATAGTACTAGTGTCCCCTGCATTGTCCATATAGTACTAGTGTCTTCCTGCATTGTCCATATAGTAATAGTGTCCCCTGCATTGTCCATATAGTAATAGTGTCCCCTGCATTGTCCCTATAGTAATAGTGTCCCCTGCATTGTCCATATAGTAAGTGTCCCCTGCATTGTCCCTATAGTAAGTGTCCCCTGCATTGTCCCTATAGTAAGTGTCCCCTGCATTGTCCCTATAGTAATAGTGTCCCCCTGCATTGTCCATATAGTAATAGTGTCCCCCTGCATTGTCCATATAGTAATAGTGTCCCCCTGCATTGTCCATATAGTAATAGTGTCCCCCTGCATTGTCCATATAGTAATAGTGTCCCCTGCATTGTCCCTATAGTAATAGTGTCCCCCTGCATTGTCCATATAGTAATAGTGTCCCCCTGCATTGTCCATATATGTAGTAATAGTGTCCCCTGCATTGTCCATATAGTAAGTGTCCCCTGCATTGTCCTTATGTATAGTAATAATGTCCCCTGCATTGTCCCTATAGTAAGTGTCCCCCTGCATTGTCCCTATAGTAATAGTGTCCCCCTGCATTGTCCATATAGTAATAGTGTCCCCTGCATTGTCCATATAGTAATAGTGTCCCCTGCATTGTCCCTATAGTAATAGTGTCCCCTGCATTGTCCATATAGTAAGTGTCCCCTGCATTGTCCCTATAGTAATAGTGTCCCCTTGCATTGTCCCTATAGTAAGTGTCCCCTGCATTGTCCCTATAGTAAGTGTCCCCTGCATTGTCCCTATAGTAATAGTGTCCCCCTGCATTGTCCATATAGTAATAGTGTCCCCCTGCATTGTCCATATAGTAATAGTGTCCCCCTGCATTGTCCATATAGTAAGTGTCCCCCTGCATTTTCCATATAGTAATAGTGTCCCCCTGCATTGTCCCTATGTATAGTAATAGTGTCCTCTGCATTGTCCATATAGTAAGTGTCCCCCTGCATTGTCCATATAGTAATAGTGTCCCCTGCATTGTCCATATAGTAAGTGTCCCCTGCATTGTCCCTATAGTAAGTGTCCCCTGCATTGTCCCTATGTATAGTAATAGTGTCCCCTGCATTGTCCCTATAGTAATAGTGCCCCCCTGCATTGTCTATATAGTAATAGTGTCCCCTGCATTGTCCCTATAGTAATAGTGTCCCCCTGCATTGTCCCTATGTATAGTAATAGTGTCCCCTGCATTGTCCCTATAGTAATAGTGTCCCCCTGCATTGTCCATATAGTAATAGTGTCCCCCTGCATTGTCCATATAGTAATAGTGTCCCCCTGCATTGTCCCTATGTATAGTAATAGTGTCCTCTGCATTGTCCATATAGTAATAGTGTCCCCCTGCATTGTCCCTATGTATAGTAATAGTGTCCTCTGCATTGTCTATATAATAATAGTGTCCCCTGCATTGTCCCTATAGTAATAGTGTCCCCCTGCATTGTCCATATAGTAATAGTGTCCCCCTGCATTGTCCCTATAGTAATAGTGTCCCCCTGCATTGTCCATATAGTAATAGTGTCCCCTGCATTGTCCATATAGTAATAGTGTCCCCCTGCATTGTCCATATAGTAATAGTGTCCTCTGCATTGTCCATATAGTAATAGTGTCCCCTGCATTGTCCATATAGTAATAGTGTCCCCTGCATTGTCCATATAGTAATAGTGTCCCCCTGCATTGTCCCTATGTATAGTAATAGTGTCCTCTGCATTATCCATATAGTAATAGTGTCCCCTGCATTGTCCCTATAGTAATAGTGTCCCCCTGCATTGTCCCTATGTATAGTAATAGTGTCCCCTGCATTGTCCATATAGTAATAGTGTCCCCCTGCATTGTCCCTATGTATAGTAATAGTGTCCCCTGCATTGTCCATATAGTAATAGTGTCCCCCTGCATTGTCCCTATGTATAGTAATAGTGTCCCCTGCATTGTCCATATAGTAATAGTGTCCCCCTGCATTGTCCATATAGTAATAGTGTCCCCTGCATTGTCCATATAGTAAGTGTCCCCTGCATTGTCCCTATGTATAGTAATAGTGTCCCCTGCATTGTCCATATAGTACTAGTGTCCCCTGCATTGTCCATATAGTACTAGTGTCCCCTGCATTGTCCATATAGTACTAGTGTCCCCCTGCATTGTCCATATAGTAATAGTGTCCCCTGCATTGTCCATATAGTAATAGTGTCCCCTGCATTGTCCCTATAGTAATAGTGTCCCCTGCATTGTCCATATAGTAAGTGTCCCCTGCATTGTCCCTATAGTAAGTGTCCCCTGCATTGTCCCTATAGTAAGTGTCCCCTGCATTGTCCCTATAGTAATAGTGTCCCCCTGCATTGTCCATATAGTAATAGTGTCCCCCTGCATTGTCCATATAGTAATAGTGTCCCCCTGCATTGTCCATATAGTAATAGTGTCCCCCTGCATTGTCCATATAGTAATAGTGTCCCCTGCATTGTCCCTATAGTAATAGTGTCCCCCTGCATTGTCCATATAGTAATAGTGTCCCCCTGCATTGTCCATATATGTAGTAATAGTGTCCCCTGCATTGTCCATATAGTAAGTGTCCCCTGCATTGTCCTTATGTATAGTAATAATGTCCCCTGCATTGTCCCTATAGTAAGTGTCCCCCTGCATTGTCCCTATAGTAATAGTGTCCCCCTGCATTGTCCATATAGTAATAGTGTCCCCTGCATTGTCCATATAGTAATAGTGTCCCCTGCATTGTCCCTATAGTAATAGTGTCCCCTGCATTGTCCATATAGTAAGTGTCCCCTGCATTGTCCCTATAGTAAGTGTCCCCGGCATTGTCCCTATAGTAAGTGTCCCCTGCATTGTCCCTATAGTAATAGTGTCCCCCTGCATTGTCCATATAGTAATAGTGTCCCCCTGCATTGTCCATATAGTAATAGTGTCCCCCTGCATTGTCCATATAGTAATAGTGTCCCCCTGCATTTTCCATATAGTAATAGTGTCCCCCTGCATTGTCCCTATGTATAGTAATAGTGTCCTCTGCATTGTCCATATAGTAAGTGTCCCCCTGCATTGTCCATATAGTAATAGTGTCCCCTGCATTGTCCATATAGTAAGTGTCCCCTGCATTGTCCCTATAGTAAGTGTCCCCTGCATTGTCCCTATGTATAGTAATAGTGTCCCCTGCATTGTCCCTATAGTAATAGTGCCCCCCTGCATTGTCTATATAGTAATAGTGTCCCCTGCATTGTCCCTATAGTAATAGTGTCCCCCTGCATTGTCCCTATGTATAGTAATAGTGTCCCCTGCATTGTCCCTATAGTAATAGTGTCCCCCTGCATTGTCCATATAGTAATAGTGTCCCCCTGCATTGTCCATATAGTAATAGTGTCCCCCTGCATTGTCCCTATGTATAGTAATAGTGTCCTCTGCATTGTCCATATAGTAATAGTGTCCCCCTGCATTGTCCCTATGTATAGTAATAGTGTCCTCTGCATTGTCTATATAGTAATAGTGTCCCCTGCATTGTCCCTATAGTAATAGTGTCCCCCTGCATTGTCCATATAGTAATAGTGTCCCCCTGCATTGTCCCTATAGTAATAGTGTCCCCCTGCATTGTCCATATAGTAATAGTGTCCCCTGCATTGTCCATATAGTAATAGTGTCCCCCTGCATTGTCCATATAGTAATAGTGTCCTCTGCATTGTCCATATAGTAATAGTGTCCCCTGCATTGTCCATATAGTAATAGTGTCCCCTGCATTGTCCATATAGTAATAGTGTCCCCCTGCATTGTCCCTATGTATAGTAATAGTGTCCTCTGCATTATCCATATAGTAATAGTGTCCCCTGCATTGTCCATATAGTAATAGTGTCCCCTGCATTGTCCATATAGTAATAGTGTCCCCTGCATTGTCCCTATGTGTTGTAATAGTGTCCCCTGCATTGTCCCTATAGTAATAGTGTCCCCCTGCATTGTCCATATAGTAATAGTGTCCCCCTGCATTGTCCATATAGTAATAGTGTCCCCCTGCATTGTCACAACACAAAGAAACAAACCAATATACTCACCTATTCCTGGCCCGGTTCTTCCTCTCTTCTGGCCTCTTCTCTCCAGCCTGTCAGCTGCCGCATGGATCCTCCAGCAGGCGCGGTGACATCATCACTGCACCTTCTGGAGGATCTTTCTGCCGGGGAGATGAGATCTGTGCGGGGGGAGAGCTGGTCCGGCAGCGCAGAGGAGATCATTGAAGTCTGGAGGAAGGGAGGGGAGGCGGAGGGGAGGCGGAGGGGGCGCCAATGATGCGGTCAGTGCAGGAAGTGGGCGGTGTCTGGGCCAGACGTCCGGCCCTAATTATCGGGCCGTGTAATAGGACCCTAACTGTTCTATCTTTATGGGACCTGTATCAGTCTTTGCTGAGGTCCAGATAGGCGATATCCCCGGCACCTTCATCCAGCACTATGTGACATAATGATAGAAATCACAGAGATTAGTCTGACATGCCAATAGGCACAAAACTAAATTTTTGAGAACATATAGATGTGCATAGTCTCATATTCGCCTGGGTGGGGGAGGGGTGTGTTGGTGGGGTTTACTTATAGAGTGCCCAGGCACATAGGGGCCCTATGCAGTCTATGTCCAACCCTGGCATCCGGATTTACACATTACCATCAATAGGAGCCCAACCAACACCAACCAGGTGCATTACACCCCTGAGAATGCGATGGAGGACTACTGCCACCATCAACCCCCACTGCACTATAGTGTGGGAGGACTCCATGACCATGTACCAGGCTGGGACAACTGATGAACCACTACCCTCATCTGCACCCCACCCCAGGGGCTACTACATGGGCGCTGGCTGCCAGGAGTGTTGTTGTCTGTACTAGGTGGCATGGTGACTGTGGGAGTGTGAGGGATGTTGTGGCGTATAGAGAAGTTTCTGGTCTCAGCCATCATGGTGGCCATTAGTGGTATTGTTTTCTGGGATGGGACTCCAGTACACAGAGCTTCAGGGATTTCCATCATTTTGTGAACATTTACATAAAAACATAATAAAATGATGTGACCATTAGGATACAAAGCACCCCAACCGTGTAACACTATCCCATGTGACTAGAGGCGATCGTGCAGATTCACACTGGTTTATTTAGGGATTATGAGATTATTATTGTCATTTACTACAGTTACACTGAAATAAAGGGGTTAATCTTGTAGGAGGGATGATGGGTGTTTGCTCGTCCTAGTCTTGGCCATTAACCTTCCTACCCTCTCATGATGTTACACTAATGAAGCTCCTCATGGGCGGAGCTTTGTTGTCACATGACTATATTCTCTTCAAAGCTTTAGGTAAATAAAACAAGAAATGAGGCTATTCACCAAGGAGGCGACATCACAAGCTGCCACCATGTATATATCATAGAGTAGGATAATTTCCCTCACTGTAGGATCCACCTCTGGCATCTAGAAGGCAGGTGTGACTCGAATGCCCAGCACTACAGAGGTCAGAGACCATAGGGGAGAACTTTTCCATCACTAGAGCTGCAGGCCTCCTCTGACCTCCTGTCTCCTCTTTATTCTTTCTGCCACCTGAGATCTTTCTTCCTGCCCATGTGGAACGGATCAGTTTATCTGTGACTCCTTACCCAGCATGGTCCTTCTCCACATACTCAAACACCACGGTGTCCCCTCCAAAACTGGCCACAAAAATGAACAGTCGTTCCCGCACCTGGACAGGGGTGAAGGCCCGAGCTTCTAGAACCTTCAGCTCCTGAAATGGCACAAGAGGTCCTATGGGCCCCTCCTTATCATTTGTTTCTTCAATCTCCCAATGTTTCCACTTCTCCAGCTGGTAGACCCATGTGTAGCCAAAGTCATTTCCTAGAAAAGTGTGCCATCTCTGGCCTAGCAACAAAGGCTGAAAGACATGAGACCCTCTGGAGGGTAATTGCTGGAGTTGCCGAAACATAGATCCATCCCATCGAACAAGGGATGAGTCACCCATATAGCGTACCAAGCAGGCGAATACTCCATCCTCTGCATCTGTAAAGTGCCTCACCGCATAGACATCCCAAGCCTCTGGAATATCTGTCAGGCGTTCTAGGTACTTGTTCTCAAATCGATAGACAAGAGGCCTTTGAGAACCACTGCTCATGATGAGGTGGGGAGAACCTGAGAGCATGAGAGGTTCAGCATCAGTGTCACGGTACCATCGTGGTAACTGCTGTTGAGGGTAAAACCCACGGCCGTCCCAACGATACAAGGTGCTGGCTCCAGACTTGGCACTGTCCGCTATGATAAAGTAATGGTCGCCTTCAGACGAGGTGAAGCTTTCAATGTCATTGGGTTTCCGGATATCGGGAAAGTGCTGGAAGCGATGGAAGGCAGATAGGCTCCCTGGTGAGGGATCCAAACGGTAGACTGAAGTTCCACCATACAGCTGGGCCACCACAACGAAGAGCTGCTTACCGATAACCAATGGCAGGCAGGAGACCACCGATATACCTGAGTGTTCAAAGCAGAAGACATGTGAGGACATGTGGGATGATTTTTAGGATGCATCTCCATAACCCCCACCCATCTGGTGTCCTTGGCATCACCCAGTGAATGTGCAGTATCCTGGCTGCTCAGGTGAAGGCCATGCTGTGAGAACTACAGGTGGATGGTACAAAGTTACCCCGGCTCTCCACAGTGCACCCACACTCTGGTTACAGCCATATAGGGTGGCTTCCCAGTTAATTTATATTCAGGACTTTTTGGTAGGGGGGCCGGTAGCCCAATCAAACATTATGTCAGCCCTGTTATGTTGCTAGCTGAGGAGGACCTCAGGTCTGGTGAAGCACTGTGTAAGGGTGTGGAATGACTGTCGCCTTGTGACTATGTGACGTCTGCCATCACATGTGTGGTTTTATGAAGCAATGGGGGAGTTGCCGCCTTACTTGTCTAATATATATATATATATATATATATATATATATATATATATATAGCTATTCTCTGGAGCGTCACGCCGCAGTCACACTACTCTTATACGTTGGGGCACACAGGTTTTGTACAGAACAAATAGTGCTTTGTTTCTACTTGGAACTGTATGGATATGGACAGGGGCATATGTACTCATGGGGCCCCATAGCAACTGTGTGTTCCATATGATGCAAGCCAACCATTGAAAAACTACAACTCCCATCATGTCCTCACATTATTATTTTTTTTTTGTTGGGGGGGGTTTAAGCTTCTTGATTACAACAATCCTGTGTACAGCCCCCAGGGTCAAAGCACTCACCTTTGATAGTGTCGTAGTATCGGAACTGGTAGGCCACGTGATCCCACTCCAGGAAGGTGCACCTGCCCTCAAAGGGATGAGTGATCACCACATACTGCTCCGCGTTGTACTCAAAGGCTTTGACTGCCAAAGAGGAAAGCTTAAAGGTCCAGCGCTGCACCATGTCTACGGAGAAAGACACTTACTACATCCACGTCATATATTTTCTCCTGCATGAGGGTCCTCAATACAATGTCCCCCAAAATCTAAGCCCTTACATTATCTGTATCTGGGAAAGCTGGGTGACAGTCTGTATGTGCTGCAGCCTCACTAGGATCCAGCAGGTGGTGAAGTCATGTGAGGGATTATAGGAATCACGAGGGACTCCCTACTGGGAGGTGGCAAATACCTGAGCCCCTGGGAAGGCTGGGTGATAATGGAAGCTGTGCTGGTTATCACTCAGCTTGCCCAGAGATGGAGATACCTGGCGGGCCCCTTGTTGCACTCACTGCTGCTCACACAGTAGAAGTCGCTGTCGCTGAGCTCGTGTAGACCTTTTCCCTTGAGCTTTGTGGGTTCCTCACAGGGTAATGGGGGCCACAGGGCAACGTTCTTCCCGGGTCCGTGCAGCCATTTCACCAGCCACTTGATCTGACAATCACAGAGCAGAGGATTCCCCCGCAGATCACTGCCATAGAGGTCACACAGTTACAGATCCCCACAATGTACATTGAGCGGTGACTGGGTTCTACACAAAGCTTCACACGGCACTATAACACTCCCACAATTATACATCCACACAGTACAGAACCCACTGAATGTCATGCAGTTTCCACCATGTGCCATAGTGCCCCCTCCTTTACTCTCTCACTATACACTGGAGATGACAGTATGGTGGCCCTTACTGACATGGCAGAAGATGCTACACACCCTGTTCTTAGTAGTCTACTTGCCATACTGGGGCAGTGTGAGAAGACAATGGTCTCTAACACCTGCTGCCCTGTTCGGGAAACTACATGAAATAAAGATGTTGCCAGTGTGATGGTGGCTTTGCCCCTTACATGTGCTTGATGGCTGTAAGCGTCCGAAACAATCCGCTTGGCAGAGCCTCCAAGTGATTATTAGCCAAACTCCTGTACAGAAGAAATGTAGAGGTTAACCATCACCCATAATGTCACCCAATACAAAGGTTACTCATTACCCATCTTGTCACCCAACACAAAGGTTACCATTCAACCCATCACCACATTATGTCACCCAACACAGAGGTTACCCATCACCCCTAAGGTTATCCAACAACCCGTCACCACATCAGGTCATCAAATAATGTGGTTATGGGTTAATGGGTAACCTCTTTATGTCACCCAATAAAGAGGTTACCCATCAACCCATCGTGACACCCAACACACAGGTTACCCATCAACCCATCCCCACATCATGTCACCTAATATAGAAGTTACCATTCATCCCATCACCACATCATGTCACCCAACACTGGTTACCATTCAACCTATCACCACATCATGTCACCCAACACAGAGGTTATCCATCAATCCATCACCACATCATGTCACCTAATACAGAGGTTACCCATCAAGCCATCACCACATCATGTCACCCAACACAGAAGTTACCCATCACCACATCATGTCACCTAACACAGAGGTTACCCATCAACCCATCACCACATTATGTCACCCAATACAGAGGTTACCCATCAACCCATCATGACACCCAACACAGAGGTTGCCCATCACCACATCATGTCACCCAACACAGAGGTTACCCATTAACCCATCACCACATCATGTCACCCAACACCAGTTACCATTTAACCCATCACCACATCATGTCACCCTACACAGAGGTTACCCATCACCACATCATGTCACCCAATACAGAGGTTACCCATTAACCCATCACCACATCATGTCACCCAACACCAGTTACCATTTAACCCATCACCACATCATGTCACCCTACACAGAGGTTACCCATCACCACATCATGTCACCCAATACAGAGGTTACCCATCAACCCATCATGACACCCAAAACACAGGTTACCCATCAATCCATCACCACATCATGTCACCTAATACAGAAGTTACCATTCAACCCATCACCACGTCATGTCACCCAACACTGGTTACTATTCAACCCATCACCACATCATGTCACCCAACACAGAGGTTACCCATCAATCCATCACCACATCATGTCACCTAATACAGAGGTTACCCATCAAGCCATCACCACATCATGTCACCTAATACTGAGGTTACCCATCACCCCATCATGTCACCCAACACAGAGGTTATCCATCAACCCATCACCACATCATGTCACCCAATACAGAGGTTACCCATCACCACATCATGTCACCTAATACAGAGGTTACCCATCAAGCCATCACCACATCATGTCACCTAATACTGAGGTTACCCATCAACCCATCATGACACCCAACACAGAGGTTACCCATCACCCCATCATGTCACCCAACACAGAGGTTACCCATCACCACATCATGTCACCCAATACAGAGGTTACCCATCACCACATCATGTCACCTAATACAGAGGTTATCCATCAATCCATTACCACATCATGTCACCCAACACAGAGGTTATCAATCAACCCATCACCACATCATGTCACCCAACACCATTTACCATTCAACCCATCACCACATCATGTCACCCAACACAGAGGTTACCCATCACCCCATCATGTCACCTAATACAGAGGTTATCCATCAATCCATTACCACATCATGTCACCCAACACAGAGGTTACCCATCACCACATCATGTCACCTAATACAGAGGTTACCCATCAATCCATTACCACATCATGTCACCCAACACAGAGGTTATCCATCAACCCATCACCACATCATGTCACCTAATACAGAGGTTACCCATCAAGCCATCACCACATCACGTCACCCAACACAGAAGTTACCCATCACCACATCATGTCACCCAACACCATTTACCATTTAACCCATCACCACATCATGTCGCCCAATACAGAGGTTACCCATCACCACATCATGTCACCTAATACAGAGGTTATCCATCAATCCATTACCACATCATGTCACCTAATACAGAGGTTACCCATCAACCCATCACCATATTATGCCACCCAACACAGAGGTTACCCATCAACCCATCACCATATTATGCCACCCAACACAGAGGTTACCCATCAACCCATTACCACATCATGTCACCCAACACAGAGGTTACGCATTAATCTATTGCTCCATCATGTCACCTACCACAGAAGTAACCCATTATCCAACATGTCACCCAGCACAGGTTATCCATCACCCAATCATGTCACCCAACACAGGTGTTACCCATCAACCCATCATGTCACCCAACAAAAGCTTCTAGAACTTCTACACTACACACTCCTACACCACTCACATCCCTTATACCCCCAATACCATTCACATCCCTCACCCTACCTTCAATACCACTCATACCCTGCCATACCAATCAAATCCTACATACCTCCAATACCATTCATACCCCGCCGTATCACATCACTCCAATACCTCTGACATCCCTCATACCTCCAATACCACTTATATCCCCCATACCACTGACATCCCTCATACCCCCAATACCACTCACATCCCTCATACCCCCAATACCACTCACATCCCTCATACCCCCAATACCACTCACATCCCTCATACCCCCAATACCACTCACATCCCTCATACCCCCAATACCACTCACATCCCTCATACCCCCAATACCACTCACATCCCTCATACCTCCAATACCACTTATACCCCCATACCACTGACATCCCTCATACCTCCAATACCACTTATACCCCCCATACCACTGACATCCCTCATACCCCCAATACCACTCACATCCCTCATACTTCCCACTACTCATATCACTCACACCCTCATACCCCAATACAAATGAAAACCCCTATACCTCATGCAACCCCTTATACTCCCCTTTCCTCACATGCCTCATACTCACAGGTGGATCAGTGACCTCAGACCTCGTAATGAATTCCCGGAAATTTTCTTGATACTATTGTTTTCAATGAATCTGAAATGTAGATAAGAGGATATAGTTGAGTGGTGGCCATGGATGGACTCCAGGCTCTCGGCCACACCTCATGCCCTGCTGACTCTGCCCGCCATACATGCCCCACCATACATGCAAAAGTTATCATCAGGTGCACAGGCATTGAAGAATCTCTGCAATTGTTTTTGAGTAGTTTCTTTGGCTTAAAAATTGGCTACAAAAACTAGTCCAAGTCTGACTGGGGGGAGGAACGACGGGGGGACTGAGGACCAACGGGGGGAATGACTGGGGGTCTGATGTTATTTGCACAAAATAAAAAATCCCACATGATAAATCTGGCTAAAAAATTGTCTAAACCATACCTCCCCCGCGCACCCTCCGAGTGAAACATTTCAGAAAATGGAGCAGCTCAAAAAAGTATAAACTGCTTCATAAATAATGTGTAAAATGTTACGTCTTGTGCAGGAACACAAAATACACCAGAATAATGATGCAAAGAGAACTGTCCTAACGGAGCCTCCAAGAGAGGCGATGGGCATGGCACCGGGATTCCCATGGTTACCCTTGTGCCGCGGTTGAATTGCTACATGTGGCCAAACCTTCCTACAGATTGTAGGTACATTAGTGGTTATTGCCCGGTGAAGGGGGCAGTGTTCCTGCAGGCAGGAGCCAAAGCTTCACGTGGCTTGAATTGTTATTAGTTGTGTTCACAATGTGGGGTTTTTATTGACCCTGTGAGTTTTTGGTGACCCGGCAGGTTTTGGTGACCTGGGGTTTTTGGTGACTGTGATGGTTTCTGGTGACTGTGCTGGTTTCTAGTGACCCTGGGGTTTCTGGCGACTGTGCTGGTTTTTAGTGACCCTGGGGTGTGTGGTGACCCTGGGGTTTCTGGCGACTGTGCTGGTTTTTGGTGACCATGGGGGGTGTGGGCAGTAATGGATTATAACAGGAACGTTCCGGGCGGTAGCCCGGGGCCCTGAGCTTCTGGGGGGCCCATGGCCTCCCAAAAAGACTTATACTTTCAGTGGTGTATTGTTTCCTGGCTACAGTTCTGTCATGATTTGCAAAAAATTTTGCACAAATCAGAGCCTCATGACATTATCTATCCCGTACTATGAACACTACGCTAGTGCTGCCATGGTTACAGTGGGGTAGGGGGCCCAGGCTTGGTGAACAGCCTGGGGCCTATGGTAAAGTTAATCTGCCCCTGGGTGTGGGGACCCTGGGGTTTTTGGTGACCCTGGGGGGGGTGACCCTAGAGGGGGGTGGTGACCCTGGGGTTTTTGGTGGCCCTGGGGGGGGGGGGGGGGTTACCCTAGAGGGGGGTGGTGACCCTGGGGTTTTTGGTGACCCTGGGGGGGGGGTGACCCTAGAGGGGAGTTGTGACCCTGGGGGTGTGTGGTGACCCTGGGGGTGTGTGGTGACCCTGGGGGGGGGAGGGTGACCCTGGGGGGGGGGAGGGTGACCCTGGGGGGGGGGGGGGGGGTGACCCTGGGGTTTTTGGTGACTGTATTTTCTCTCAGCTTGTCTTGCTCTGAGTAATGCAGGGAGCTGTATACAAGGACCGGACTGCAGGTAAGAGGCCATTCCAGGTTTTTAGGTGTCGCCCGGCATACAAAGCTCAGCTGGGAGTGAGGAAGGTAGATATGGTGTGTGCTCTGAGAGAGTGGAGTACACATATGTGACCTGTCTAGGAGGACTGGTTGGACCGTGTTCAGATACATGGACTATGTACAAGGCAGCCGCTGCTGTGAGGTGTGAACAAACACCTTAAACTTTGTGTGGGACGTCCGTTACTGCCTAAAAGGCCGAGCTGGGACTGTGCACTGATGTGTTATTGCAGCAAGAAGGGAATGCTGGATTTTTGTTCCATTTGTTTTTGTGGTGTGAATAAACACTAAGATTTGAACTGTAAACTGCCTATTTTCCTCTACCTGGCTATACCTGAGCGACTCCCCCCCCCCCCCCCCCATACAGTAATGTGACTGCACAGTCCATCTATAGAACCCCCCCATACAGAACCTACAGCCCCCCATACAGAACCTACAGCCCCCCCATACAGAACCTACAGCCCCCCCATACACAACCTACAGCCCCCCCATACAGAACCTACAGCCCCCCCATACACAACCTACAGCCCCCCATACAGTCTTTGCGGCACTTACAGGTACTCCAGGTGTTTTAGCTTGGTGAAGGCCTCATCAGAAATCTCCTCAAAGGAACAAGATGTGAAGAGTCTGAAAAGATCAGAGTCAGATTATCGAATCCGGCGAGAAGATGGAGGTGCGGTCACCCCGTCCATAGAGAGGTCCTACTACTGGGGTATACAGAGATAGTCCCTGCCCCAGGGGGCCCCAGAGGGAAATCACAGCACCGCCATCTTATATTGGCTACTAATCACATTGTCACATGTCACATATGTATATATAGTATATATATATATATATATATATATATATATATATATATACACACACACACACACACAGTATAAATGGGCGGAGCGGGCGGTGATAATGGGGGCTCAGTTCTAGTCATCTCCTAACACATCACAATATAACTCGGGGGGGGGGGCGTCCTGATCCCGGAATTACAGAATTAGCCAGTCCTGTTATCACCCTAAAGGGCATCTCCACCCCCCCTGTCTGCCGGGTAATAGAGAAAGCTTTCCCCTTCATGCTGTGAGAGCGGAGGCTGGGCGGAGATGGCAGTGGGTGGTCGGGACCAGAGGGAGCAGTAAGGGTACAAACACACACAGCAGATACACAGCAGATACGAGAAAATACGCAGCAGATATGAGAAAATACGCGTATCTGCTGCGTATCTGCTGCATATTTGCTGCGTATCTGCTGCGTATTTGCTGCGTATGGCTATGTGCACACTGAGCAATTCTCGAGGAATTGTAGCTGAAAGTTTTCAGGCGGAATTCAAGCAGAATTTAAGCCCCCCATTGACTTCTATAGCATTCCTCTAGCAGATCTGCGGCAGAAAATTCTGCTCGGAAATTCTGCAGTGTGAACAACAGAGCAGAAAACCCATTAAACACAATGGGACTTTGCTCTGTACATATTTTACGGGAGGAATTTCAAGCTGAATTCCTGGCCTTTTCCTCAGTGTGCACGCACCCTATCGCAGCAGTAAATACGCAGCGTATATGCCGTGTGTGTTTGTACCCTAAGTATAGATTATGCCCCCTCTTCCCCCCTCCCAGAGGGATCACACAGGGTTTGGATTGTCCCATGTGAGAGACACAGCAATACAGAGCTGATTCAGCACTGCTGTGTTCCGTCCTCACCCCCTCCCCCCTCGACACACACACGCCCCCTCCCCTACGCAACAGCACCGAATCAGAAAGTGAGCAGGGACACAATGATGCCAAGCTGATTCAGCACTGCTGTGTTCCGTCCTCACCCCCCCCCCCCCCCTCGACACACACACGCCCCCTCCCCTACGCAACAGCACCGAATCAGAAAGTGAGCAGGGACACAATGATGCCAAGCTGATTCAGCACTGCTGTGTTCCGTCCTTGCTCCATTACATACCACACATGTATCTACAGCTTATATAGGCAATGTATATATATATATACAGCTCTATTGGCTGCGCATGCCCTTTTATACAGCACAATAGGCGGCTGATGCGGATGAATATATTGGCTGCACAGAAAATACATTCAGCTGAGAATCACTCGTTCTCTTGTTCATCGGCATCATAGAAATGAGAAACAAAAACGATTAGAACAAGAACAAAGAATGAAACTGACAACCACCGCAAAGAGGAGCAGCGAAACTTACAGGATCTGCAACGTCTGGGACAGAACAAAGCTGTGGGGGGGAATATTCCGGAAGCCGCATCTGAGGAAAGAGCTGGAAAAGAGCGAGAGATGGAATTAGCCAAGTGACTAAAGGCGGCCATACTGCTAGAATAACTGATGGCTGAAGCATCCTCCGGCCATCAGTTATCTCTCCCATCCCCCATACACAGGAACCATCCTCCGGCCATCAGTTATCTCTCCTATCCTCCCCATACACAGGAACCATCATCCGGCCATCAGTTATCTCTCCCATCCCCCATACACAGGAACCATCCTCCGGCCATCAGTTATCTCTCCTATCCTCCCCATACACAGGAACCATCATCCGGCCATCAGTTATCTCTCCCATCCCCCATACACAGGAACCATCATTCGGCCATCAGTTATCTCTCCCATCCCCCATACACAGGAACCATCATCCGGCCATCAGTTATCTCTCCTATCTCCCATACACAGGAACCATCATCCGGCCATCAGTTATCTCTCCTATCCCCCATACACAGGAACCATCATCCGGCCATCAGTTATCTCTCCCATCACCCATACACAGGAGCCATCCTCCGGCCATCAGTTATCTCTCCCGTCCTCCATACACGGGAACCATCATTCGGCCATCAGTTATCTCTCCCATCCCCCATACACAGGAACCATCATCCGGCCATCAGTTATCTCTCCCATCACCCATACACAGGAACCATCATCCGGCCATCAGTTATCTCTCCCATCACCCATACACAGGAGCCATCCTCCGGCCATCAGTTATCTCTCCCGTCCTCCATACATGGGAACCATCATCCGGCCATCAGTTATCTCTCCTATCCCCCATACACAGGAACCATCATCCGGCCATCAGTTATCTCTCCCATCACCCATACACAGGAGCCATCCTCCGGCCATCAGTTATCTCTCCCGTCCTCCATACACGGGAACCATCATTCGGCCATCAGTTATCTCTCCCATCCCCCATACACAGGAACCATCATCCGGCCATCAGTTATCTCTCCCATCCTCCCCATACACAGGAACCATCATCCGGCCATCAGTTATCTCTCCCATCCCCCATACACAGGAACCATCCTCCGGCCATCAGTTATCTCTCCTATCTCCCATACACAGGAACAATCATCCAGCCATCAGTTATCTCTCCTATCTCCCATACACAGGAACCATCATCCGGCCATCAGTTATCTCTCCTATCCTCCCCATACACAGGAACCATCATCCGGCCATCAGTTATCTCTCCCATCCCCCATACACAGGAACCATCCTCCGGCCATCAGTTATCTCTCCTATCCTCCCCATACACAGGAACCATCATCCGGCCATCAGTTATCTCTCCTATCCTCCCCATACACAGGAACCATCCTCCGGCCATCAGTTATCTCTCCTATCCCCCATACACAGGAACAATCATCCGGCCATCAGTTATCTCTCCTATCCTTCCCATACACAGGAACCATCATCCGGCCATCAGTTATCTCTCCTATCTCCCATACACAGGAACCATCATCCGGCCATCAGTTATCTCTCCTATCCTCCCCATACACAGGAACCATCATCCGGCCATCAGTTATCTCTCCTATCCTTCCCATACACAAGAACCATCATCCGGCCATCAGTTATCTCTCCTATCCCCCATACACAGGAACAATCATCCGGCCATCAGTTATCTCTCCTATCCTTCCCATACACAAGAACCATCATCCGGCCATCAGTTATCTCTCCTATCCCCCATACACAGGAACCATCATCCGGCCATCAGTTATCTCTCCCATCCTCTATACACAAGAACCATCATCCGGCCATCAGTTATCTCTCCTATCCTCCCCATACACAGGAACCATCATCCGGCCATCAGTTATCTCTCCCATCCCCCATACACAGGAACCATCATCCGGCCATCAGTTATCTCTCCTATCCTCTATACACAGGAACCATCATCCGGCCATCAGTTATCTCTCCTATCCTCCCCATACACAGGAACCATCATCCGGCCTTCAGTTATCTCTCCTATCTCCCATACACAGGAACCATCATCCGGCCATCAGTTATCTCTCCTATCCTTCCCATACACAGGAACCATCATCCGGCCATCAGTTATCTCTCCTATCCTTCCCATACACAGGAACCATCCTCCGGCCATCAGTTATCTCTCCTATCCTTCCCATACACAGGAACCATCATCCGGCCATCCGTTATCTCTCCTATCCTCCCCATACACAGGAACCATCATCCGGCCATCAGTTATCTCTCCCATCCCCCATACACAGGAACCATCATTCGGCCATCAGTTATCTCTCCCATCCCCCATACACAGGAACCATCATCCGGCCATCAGTTATCTCTCCTATCTCCCATACACAGGAACCATCATCCGGCCATCAGTTATCTCTCCTATCCCCCATACACAGGAACCATCATCCGGCCATCAGTTATCTCTCCCATCACCCATACACAGGAGCCATCCTCCGGCCATCAGTTATCTCTCCCGTCCTCCATACACGGGAACCATCATTCGGCCATCAGTTATCTCTCCCATCCCCCATACACAGGAACCATCATCCGGCCATCAGTTATCTCTCCCATCACCCATACACAGGAACCATCATCCGGCCATCAGTTATCTCTCCCATCACCCATACACAGGAGCCATCCTCCGGCCATCAGTTATCTCTCCCGTCCTCCATACATGGGAACCATCATCCGGCCATCAGTTATCTCTCCTATCCCCCATACACAGGAACCATCCTCCGGCCATCAGTTATCTCTCCCATCACCCATACACAGGAGCCATCCTCCGGCCATCAGTTATCTCTCCCGTCCTCCATACACGGGAACCATCATTCGGCCATCAGTTATCTCTCCCATCCCCCATACACAGGAACCATCATCCGGCCATCAGTTATCTCTCCCATCCTCCCCATACACAGGAACCATCATCCGGCCATCAGTTATCTCTCCCATCCCCCATACACAGGAACCATCCTCCGGCCATCAGTTATCTCTCCTATCTCCCATACACAGGAACAATCATCCAGCCATCAGTTATCTCTCCTATCTCCCATACACAGGAACCATCATCCGGCCATCAGTTATCTCTCCTATCCTCCCCATACACAGGAACCATCATCCGGCCATCAGTTATCTCTCCCATCCCCCATACACAGGAACCATCCTCCGGCCATCAGTTATCTCTCCTATCCTCCCCATACACAGGAACCATCATCCGGCCATCAGTTATCTCTCCTATCCTCCCCATACACAGGAACCATCATCCGGCCATCAGTTATCTCTCCTATCCCCCATACACAGGAACCATCCTCCGGCCATCAGTTATCTCTCCTATCCCCCATACACAGGAACAATCATCCGGCCATCAGTTATCTCTCCTATCCTTCCCATACACAGGAACCATCATCCGGCCATCAGTTATCTCTCCTATCTCCCATACACAGGAACCATCATCCGGCCATCAGTTATCTCTCCTATCCTCCCCATACACAGGAACCATCATCCGGCCATCAGTTATCTCTCCTATCCTTCCCATACACAAGAACCATCATCCGGCCATCAGTTATCTCTCCTATCCCCCATACACAGGAACAATCATCCGGCCATCAGTTATCTCTCCTATCCTTCCCATACACAGGAACAATCATCCGGCCATCAGTTATCTCTCCTATCCTTCCCATACACAAGAACCATCATCCGGCCATCAGTTATCTCTCCTATCCTCCCCATACACAGGAACCATCATCCGGCCATCAGTTATCTCTCCCATCCCCCATACACAGGAACCATCATCCGGCCATCAGTTATCTCTCCTATCCTCTATACACAGGAACCATCATCCGGCCATCAGTTATCTCTCCTATCCTCCCCATACACAGGAACCATCATCCGGCCTTCAGTTATCTCTCCTATCTCCCATACACAGGAACCATCATCCGGCCATCAGTTATCTTTCCTATCCTCCCAATACACAGGAACCATCATCCGGCCATCAGTTATCTCTCCCATCCTCCCCATACACAGGAACCATCATCCGGCCATCAGTTATCTCTCCCATCCTCCCCATACACAGGAACCATCCTCCGGCCATCAGTTATCTCTCCTATCCTCCCCATACACAGGAACCATCATCCGGCCATCAGTTATCTCTCCTATCCTTCCCATACACAAGAACCATCATCCGGCCATCAGTTATCTCTCCCGTCCTCCATACACGGGAACCATCATTCGGCCATCAGTTATCTCTCCTGTCCTCCATACACAGGAACAATCATCCGGCCATCAGTTATCTCTCCTATCCTCCCCATACACAGGAACCATCATCCGGCCATCAGTTATCTCTCCTATCCCCCATACACAGCAACCATCCTCCGGCCATCAGTTATCTCTCCTATCCTCCCCATACACAGGAACCATCATCCGGCCATCAGTTATCTCTCCCGTCCTCCCCATACACAGGAACCATCATCCGGCCATCAGTTATCTCTCCCATCCTCCCCATACACTGGCGGAACTACCGCGGGCCCCTGGAGCTGACATATCCTGCAGCACCCGGCGGCTGAGCATGCCTCCCGGGTGCTGTAGCCGGGGGCCGGTCCCGTGCTCCTCCCGACCCGGAGACTCCTTTCCCCAACCATAGGGAAAAGGAGTCACTGGGCCAGGAGGAGCACGGGACCGGTCCACAGCGCTCCTGTCACCCCCCGTCTGATGCGCGGCTGCCGTCTGATGACGCGTCCTAGCCCCGGCAGCGCGCGTATCATAGAGTTCTGTGTGGGCTTGTGCTGCGGCCCCGACTTCCGGCACAGTCGGTCGCGTATCAGACAGGGGGTGACAGGAAGAAGGCTCGACAGGGGAGCGTGTTGTTAGGTGAGTTTTTTTCTTTTTTTTTAAACTTGCTTTTCTCGGGGGGGGGGGGGGAGAAGGGGGCATCTATGAGGGGGGGGAGAAGGGGGCATCTATAAGGGGGGGGGAGAAGGGGGCATCTATAAGGGGGGGGGAGAAGGGGGCATCTATAAGGGGGGGGGGAGAAGGGGGCATCTATAAGGGGGGGGGAGAAGGGGGCATCTATAAGGGGGAGGAGAGAAGGGGGCATCTATAAGGAAGGGGGAGGAGAGAAGGGGGTATCTATAAGGAAGGGGGGAGAAGAGGAGGGGGCATCTATAAGGAAGGGGGGAGGGGAGAAGAGAAGGGGGCATCTATAAGGAAGGGGGGGGGGAAGAGGAGGGGGCATCTATAAGGAAGGGGGGAGAAGAGAAGGGGGCATCTATAAGGGGGGGGGGGAAGGGGGCATCTATAAGGAAGGGGGGAGGAGAGAAGGGGGCATCTATAAGGAAGGGGGGGGGGGAGAAGAGGAGGGGGCATCTATAAGGAAGGGGGGAGGGGAGAAGAGAAGGGGGCATGGGCATCTATAAGGAAGGGGGGGAGAAGAGGAGGGGGCATCTATAAGGAAGGGGGGAGAAGAGGAGGGGGCATCTATAAGGGGGGGAGAAGGGGGCATCTATAAGGAAGGGGGGGGGGGGAGGGGAGAAGAGAAGGGGGCATAGGCATCTATAAGGAAGGGGGGGAGAAGAGGAGGGGGCATCTATAAGGAAGGGGGGAGAAGAGGAGGGGGCATCTATAACGAAGGGGGGAGAAGAGGAGGGCATCTATAAGGGGGGGAGAAGGGGGCATCTATAAGGAAGGGGGGGAGAGGGGGGCATCTATAAGGGGGGGGAGAAGGGGGCATCTATAAGGAAGGGGGGGAGAGGGGGGCATCTATAAGGGGGGGGAGAAGGGGGCATCTATAAGGAGGGGGGGAGGGGAGAAGAGAAGGGGGCATGGGCATCTATAAGGAAGGGGGGAGAAGAGGAGGGGGCA
Organism: Dendropsophus ebraccatus; assembly: GCF_027789765.1. Classification (NCBI taxonomy): domain Eukaryota; kingdom Metazoa; phylum Chordata; class Amphibia; order Anura; family Hylidae; genus Dendropsophus; species Dendropsophus ebraccatus. The sequence goes on along the minus strand of NC_091465.1, from coordinate 93,100,978 downwards.
TCTATAAGGAAGGGGGGAGAAGAGGAGGGGGCATCTATAAGGAAGGGGGGAGAAGAGGAGGGCATTTATAAGGGGGGGGGGAGAAGGGGGCATCTATAAGGAAGGGGGGAGGAGAGAAGGGGGCATCTATAAGGAAGGGGGGAGGGGAGAAGAGAAGGGGGCATCTATAAGGAAGGGGGGAGAGAGAAGGGGGCATCTATAAGGGGGGGGGGAAGGGGGCATCTATAAGGAAGGGGGGGAGAAGAGGAGGGGGCATCTATAAGGAAGGGGGGAGGGGGAGAAGAGAAGGGGGCATGGGCATCTATAAGGAAGGGGGGAGGAGAGAAGGGGGCATCTATAAGGAAGGGGGGGAGAAGAGAAGGGGGAATCTATAAGGAAGGGGGGGGGGGAGAAGAGGAGGGGCATCTATAAGGAAGGGGGGAGAAGAGAAGGGGGCATCTATAAGGAAGGGGGGGAGAGGAGAAGGGGGAATCTATAAGGAAGGGGGAGGGGAGAAGAGGAGGGGGCATCTATAAGGAAGGGGGGAGAAGAGAAGGGGGAATCTATAAGGAAGGGGGGGGGGGGGAGAAGAGGAGGGGGCATCTATAAGGAAGGGGGGAGAAGAGAAGGGGGCATCTATAAGGAAGGGGGGAGAGGGGGGCATCTATAAGGAAGGGGGGAGAGGGGGGCATCTATAAGGAAGGGGGGAGAGGGGGGCATCTATAAGGGAGGGGGGGAGAGAGAGACATCTATAAGGAAGGGGGGAGGGGGGACATCTGTAAGGAAGGGGGGGGGGGAGGGGGGCATCTATAAGGAAGGGGGGGGGAGGGCCATCTATAAGGGGGGGGAGGGGGGCATCTATAAGGAAGGGGGGGGGAGAGGGCCATCTATAAGGGGGGACACTATAGGGGGAGAGCAGGCCATCTATAAGGGGAGAACATAGGGGGAGAGGGGGACAACATAGGGGGAGAGGGGATATAAACGTACAACATTGGGGGAGAGGGGAACATCTATAAGAGGACAATAAAGGGGGAAAGGGGGCCATCTATAAGGGGACAATATATGGGAAGAGGGGGCCATCTATAGGGGGGGCAACATAGGGGACCATCTATAAGGGGACAACATGGGGGGGCATCTATAAGGGGGACAGCGGGGGGGGGCAACATAAGGAAGCTATCTATAAGGAGGGGTGACAGAGAGGAGGGCCATATACTAAAATGGGATCACATAGAGTCAGCCTGCCCACTAAATGTGGGTGTAAAGGGGCCAATACAGATGTGCAGTGTGTATAGAGATGAGGATGGTGACAGAGTGAGGAGCCTAATATGTCTGTCTGGCAGATTCTGTGGATTCGTGGCTCAGAGAAGTTCTCATAACGGCCCAGGACAGATGGAAAAGAAAATAAAAAGGGAAGAACTCCGATCAGAGAAGACGTCTCCTGTAAGTCACCTGATGTAACTGTACTGTAATTTATATGGTGTACAGGATCTGTGTAGAGCTGAGTGTGTTGATGGCGTAGTGGTCGATCGAGGGGGGGCGGGGGGGCCCCAATCAAAAGTTTGCTATGGGGCCCAGCCATTTCTAGTTACGCCCCTGTCCCCATACACAGGAACCATCCTCCGGCCATCAGTTATCTCTCCTATCCCCCATACACAGGAACCATCATCCGGCCATCAGTTATCTCTCCCATCCTCCCCATACACAGGAACCATCCTCCGGCCATCAGTTATCTCTCCTATCCTCTATACACAGGAACCATCCTCCGGCCATCAGTTATCTCCTATCACCCATACACAGGAACCATCATCCGGCCATCAGTTATCTCTTCTATCACCCATACACGGGAACCATCATCCGGCCATCAGTTATCTCTCCTATCACCCATACACGGGAACCATCATCCGGCCATCAGTTATCTCTCCCATCCTCTCCATAGACAGGAACCATCATCTCCCATATGCCCCATACACAGGAAAGTTTCAGTATTTTTGTTCTCTATGGTAAGAGAGTTTTGGCTGCGGCTTGTCTTTCCCAGAACAAAGAGGTCGGTCACTATCTCCACCAACCTGGTGGCTGTAACTAAAGCCAGCAGCGGGTACAGCTGACAAAAGTTTATGGAGAGCTTAAGAGGAGGACACTACGCAAAAGTATGTTGAAGTAGGTTCTGCAGGTGTTATAAGCCGGAGATGGATGCGGTGGTACCGCTGCGGTACTTGTCATGGGGCATGGTTTGGTAGTTAGCTCTTCCTAGAGACCAGCACCCCCCCCCCCGTTGCGGTGTTCCTAATACCCCCTAGTAACTTAAACGCAATCCGTCCGAATACTCTGTAAAAATGTAATGCTCCTCCCACCTTCCCTGGTGCCTGGTCCAATAACTATGCAGGGGGGTGAGAGGCCCTAGAAGCACCTTGGCATCGTGAGAACAGCGTCTACATTCATTGGCTGGCTTACTCATGTGACCTCTGCTTGTTGTCAGACGCCATCTTTGACCTAGAGAGGCTGCTGCAGGGAAAAGGAGGTTTTAGCTGATTTTAGGCAGGAAAGACCTTGTTAGGGCCACTAGAATACACAGCACAGTATATTTCATCCATATAGAGAGAGAATTGGACGGCTAGCTATACAGCAGCTGCTTTATCCACACAGACAGGCAGCTGGGGTGTATTATCCACACAGACAGGCAGCTGGGGTGTATTATCCACACAGACAGGCAGCTGGGGTGTATTAGTCACACAGACAGGCAGCTGGGGTGTATTATCCACACAGACAGGCAGCTGGGGTGTATTATCCACACAGACAGGCAGCTGGGGTGTATTATTCACACAGACAGGCAGCTGGTGTGTATTATCCACACAGACAGGCAGCTGGGGTGTATTATCCACACAGACAGGCAGCTGGTGTATTATTCACACAGACAGGCAGCTGGGGTGTATTATCCACACAGACAGGCAGCTGGTGTATTATTCACACAGACAGGCAGCTGGGGTGTATTATCCACACAGACAGGCAGCTGGTGTATTATCCACACAGACAGGCAGCTGGGGTGTATTATCCATACAGACAGGCAGCTGGGGTGTATTATCCACACAGACAGGCAGCTGGGGTGTATTATCCATACAGACAGACAGCTGGGGTGCATTATTCACACAGACAGGCAGCTGGGGTGTATTATCCACACAGACAGGCAGCTGGGGTGTATTATCCATACAGACAGACAGCTGGGGTGCATTATTCACACAGACAGGCAGCTGGGGTGTATTATCCACACAGACAGGCAGCTGGTGTATTATTCACACAGACAGGCAGCTGGGGTGTATTATCCACACAGACAGGCAGCTGGTGTATTATCCACACAGACAGGCAGCTGGGGTGTATTATCCATACAGACAGGCAGCTAGGGTGTATTATTCACACAGACAGGCAGCTGGTGTGTATTATCCACACAGACAGGCAGCTGGGGTGTATTATCCACACAGACAGGCAGCTGGGGTGTATTATCCACACAGACAGGCAGCTGGGGTGTATTAGTCACACAGACAGGCAGCTGGTGTATTATTCACACAGACAGGCAGCTGGGGTGTATTATCCACACAGACAGGCAGCTGGTGTATTATTCACACAGACAGGCAGCTGGGGTGTATTATCCATACAGACAGGCAGCTGGGGTGTATTATTCACACAGACAGGCAGCTGGTGTGTATTATCCACACAGACAGGCAGCTGGGGTGTATTATCCACACAGACAGGCAGCTGGGGTGTATTATCCACACAGACAGGCAGCTGGGGTGTATTAGTCACACAGACAGGCAGCTGGTGTATTATTCACACAGACAGGCAGCTGGGGTGTATTATCCACACAGACAGGCAGCTGGTGTATTATTCACACAGACAGGCAGCTGGGGTGTATTATCCACACAGACAGGCAGCTGGTGTATTATCCACACAGACAGGCAGCTGGGGTGTATTATCCATACAGACAGGCAGCTGGGGTGTATTATTCACACAGACAGGCAGCTGGTGTGTATTATCCACACAGACAGGCAGCTGGGGTGTATTATCCACACAGACAGGCAGCTGGGGTGTATTATCCACACAGACAGGCAGCTGGGGTGTATTAGTCACACAGACAGGCAGCTGGTGTATTATTCACACAGACAGGCAGCTGGGGTGTATTATCCACACAGACAGGCAGCTGGTGTATTATCCACACAGACAGGCAGCTGGGGTGTATTATCCACACAGACAGGCAGCTGGGGTGTATTATTCACACAGACAGGCAGCTGGTGTGTATTATCCACACAGACAGGCAGCTGGGGTGTATTATCCACACAGACAGGCAGCTGGGGTGTATTATCCACACAGACAGGCAGCTGGGGTGTATTAGTCACACAGACAGGCAGCTGGTGTATTATTCACACAGACAGGCAGCTGGGGTGTATTATTCACACAGACAGGCAGCTGGTGTGTATTATCCACACAGACAGGCAGCTGGTGTATTATCCACACAGACAGGCAGCTGGGGTGTATTATCCACACAGACAGGCAGCTGGGGTGTATTATCCACACAGACAGACAGCTGGGGTGTATTATCCACACAGACAGACAGCTGGGGTGCATTATTCACACAGACAGACAGCTGGGGTGTATTAGTCACACAGACAGGCAGCTGGTGTGCATTATTCACACAGACAGACAGCTGGGGTGTATTAGTCACACAGACAGGCAGCTGGTGTGCATTATTCACACAGACAGGCAGCTGGGGTGTATTAGTGACACAGACAGGCAGCTGGGGTGTATTAGTCACACAGACAGGCAGCTGGTGTGCATTATTCACACAGACAGGCAGCTGGGGTGTATTAGTGACACAGACAGGCAGCTGGGGTGTATTAGTGACACAGACAGGCAGCTGGTGTGTATTAGTCACACAGACAGACAGCTGGTGTGCATTAGTCACACAGACAGGCAGCTGGTATGTATTAGTCACACAGACAGGCAGCTGGTGTGTATTAGTCACACAGACAGGCAGCTGGTGTGTATTAGTCACACAGACAGGCAGCTGGTGTGTATTAGTCACACAGACAGGCAGCTGGTGTGTATTAGTCACACAGACAGGCAGCTGGTGTGTATAAGTGACACAGACAGGCAGCTGGTGTGTATTAGTGACACAGACAGGCAGCTGGTGTGTATTAGTGACACAGACAGGCAGCTGGTGTGTATTAGTGACACAGACAGGCAGCTGGTGTGTATTAGTGACACAGACAGGCAGCTGGTGTGTATTCTGAATGAGCTGCATTGGGATTAGTTGCTCCTACAGTATAACTGTTACAGGACCATCTCAGGGATAGTTTTTTTGGAGTAGGTAGAGTGTGAATTTAGCTAATTGTAACAAGGCAAGACCCCACAAGCCCTTTCCTGGGGTACTACAATACACAGTATAGCGTATATATCTGCATATACAGTGAATAGGCCGGCTACCTGTATAACATATATCTATATTCATACAAAAGGGAAGAAAAAGGCTACGGATCTGCCGGCGTTATACGTCCACTTCTCTACCTATACTCTATACACCAGTGTTTGCTTAGCTGCCGTACATAGCGTTCTGGGAAGAATGAAAAACTGTGATAAATAATGTTACAGGGTGTACACTACAGAAGACACAAAGAGCAACACAAAACTTCAGTCAAATCTGTGATAAAAGTGCCATGAAAAAGTCATATGGTGTGTGACAGGGCCGGGGTAGTGATATGGTGTGTGACAGGGCCGGGGTAGTGATATGGTGTGTGACAGGGCCGGGGTAGTGATATAGTGTGTGATGGGGCCGGGGTAGTGATATGGTGTGTGACAGGGCCGGGCTAGTGATATGGTGTGTGACAGGGCCGGGCTAGTGATATGGTGTGTGTGACAGGGCCGGGCTAGTGATATGGTGTGTGACAGGGCCGGGCTAGTGATATGGTGTGTGACAGGGCCGGGCTAGTGATATGGTGTGTGACAGGGCCGGGGGAGTGATATGGTGTGTGATGGGGCGGGGCTAGTGATATGGTGTGTGATGGGGCGGGGCTAGTGATATGGTGTGTGATGGGGCGGGGCTAGTGATATGGTGTGTGACGGGGCCGGGCTAGTGATATGGTGTGTGATGGGGTGGGGCTAGTGATATGGTGTGTGATGGGGCGGGGCTAGTGATATGGTGTGTGACGGGGCCGGGCTAGTGATATGGTGTGTGATGGGGTGGGGCTAGTGATATGGTGTGTGATGGGGCCGGGCTAGTGATATGGTGTGTGTGACAGGGCCGGGCTAGTGATATGGTTTGTGACAGGGCCGGGCTAGTCATATGGTGTGTGATGGGGCGGGGCTAGTGATATGGTGTGTGATGGGGCGGGGCTAGTGATATGGTGTGTGATGGGGCGGGGCTAGTGATATGGTGTGTGATGGGGCGGGGCTAGTGATACATAATGCTTTGCTCACAGAACTCACTTTGACCTACAAAAGTGCACAGAGTCTTTTGCTTTGGACTTTTCTTTGGTAACTAATAGAGAAACCTGATAATTTGTGGCAATTCCATGGTGGCGGCTAATAGGGTCAGTGGCCCGAGGGCTTAGGGGAAATAATGAACCTCTGGGCACCTTGGATTATTTCATTGTGGGCAACTATGAGTGAGAGAATTATACAGGTGACCAGCACAGAAGCCATAGAGGTTGATGGATGGGGATTGACTTACACTGAGATGATATCTAAGGAATAGGTGCTGGGGATGGAGCTGGAGCCGTCACACAAGACATTGTCCACCGAGCAATTACAGGAGGCCGGACACTTCCATCTCGGGGGTCTCTTCACTCTCATCAGACAGAAGGGAAGGAGTCCCAAGAATAGGACTCCCACTGACAGCCAGGCTGAGGGCCTCATGGTTGGGTCCTTACTGATCAATCCCATTCATGGTTCTGAGGAATCCTCATCCTCTCCACCGACCTCATTAATGGCGGCCGCCAGTCACATCTCCAAGGCTTTGGTCCTCAGCTCCTCTGCGGAATTAGAAAGAAAAGATGATGTAACCAACAAGATCAGAGGTGACCCCAGAGATCAGAGGTGACCGCAGAGATCAGAGGTGACCGCAGAGGACACAGAGATCAGAGGTGACCCCAGAGATCAGAGGTGACCCCAGAGATCAGAGGTGACCGCAGAGATCAGAGGTGACCGCAGAGGACACAGAGATCAGAGGTGACCCCAGAGATCAGAGGTGACCCCAAAGATCAGAGGTGACCGCAGAGGACACAGAGATCAGAGGTGACCCCAGAGATCAGAGGTGACCCCAGAGATCAGAGGTGACCGCAGAGGACACAGAGATCAGAGGTGACCCCAGAGATCAGAGGTGACCCCAGAGGACACAGAGATCAGAGGTGACCCCAGAGATCAGAGGTGACCCCAGAGATCAGAGGTGACCGCAGAGGACACAGAGATCAGAGGTGACCCCAGAGATCAGAGGTGACCCCAGAGATCAGAGGTGACCCCAGAGATCAGAGGTGACCCCACAGGACAGAGGTGACCCCACAGGACACAGAGATCAGAGGTGACCCCACAGGACACAGAGATCAGAGGTGACCCCAGAGGACACAGAGATCAGAGGTGACCCCAGAGATCAGAGGTGACCCCAGAGGACACAGAGATCAGAGGTGACCCCACAGGACACAGAGATCAGAGGTGACCCCAGAGATCAGAGGTGACCCCAGAGGACACAAAGATCAGAGGTGACCCCAGAGGGAACAGATCAGAGGTGACCCCACAGGACACAAAGATCAGAGGTCAAAAGGAAAATCCCGGCACTCGCCAAATTTCTGCAAGGTGATTTATTAACTAGTGCATATACAGACAGGCGGATAAGGACGCGTTTCGGCGTGAAGCCTTTCTCAACAAGCCTATCAGAAGCTGAGATAGGCTTGTTGAGAAAGGCTTCACGCCGAAACGCGTCCTTATCCGCCTGTCTGTATATGCACTAGTTAATAAATCACCTTGCAGAAATTTGGCGAGTGCCGGGATTTTCCTTTTGATGTTTGACTTCTTACCCAGGCACCACCTGAGATCGGAGTGCCGACCCCTTTCCAGTTTATACAAAGATCAGAGGTGACCCCACAGGACACAGATCAGAGGTGACCCCAGAGGGAACAGATCAGAGGTGACCCCAGAGGACACAAAGATCAGAGGTGACCCCAGAGATCAGAGGTGACCCCAGATATCAGAGGTGACCGCAGAGGACACAGAGATCAGAGGTGACCCCAGAGGACACAGAGATCAGAGGTGACCCCAGAGGACACAGAGATCAAAGGTGACCCCAGAGGACACAGAGATCAAAGGTGACCTCAGAGGACACAGAGATCAGAGGTGACCCCAGAGGACACAGAGATCAGAGGTGACCCCAGAGATCAGAGGTAACCCCAGAGGACACAGAGATCAAAGGTGACCCCAGAGGACACAGAGATCAAAGGTGACCTCAGAGGACACAGAGATCAGAGGTGACCCCAGAGGACACAGAGATCAGAGGTGACCCCAGAGATCAGAGGTAACCCCAGAGGACACAGAGATCAGAGGTGACCCCAGAGGACACAGAGATCAGAGGTGACCCCAGAGGACACAAAGATCAAAGGTGACCCCAGAGGACACAGAGATCAAAGGTGACCCCAGAGGACACAGAGATCAAAGGTGACCCCAGAGGACACAGAGATCAAAGGTGACCCCAGAGGACACAGAGATCAAAGCTGACCCCAGAGGACACAGAGATCAGAGGTGACCCCAGAGGACACAGAGATCAGAGGTGACCCCAGAGATCAGAGGTGACCCCAGAGGACACAAAGATCAGAGGTGACCCCAGAGGACACAGAGATCAGAGGTGACCCCAGAGGACACAGAGATCAGAGGTGACCCCAGAGGACACAGAGATCAGAGGTGACCCCAGAGGACACAAAGATCAGAGGTGACCCCAGAGATCAGAGGTGACCCCACAGGACACAGAGATCAGAGGTGACCCCACAGGACACAGATCAGAGGTGACCCCACAGGACACAGAGATCAGAGGTGACCCCAGAGATCAGAGGTGACCCACAGGACACAGAGATCAGAGGTGACCCCACAGGACACAGAGATCAGAGGTGACCCCAGAGATCAGAGGTGACCCCAGAGGACACAGAGATCAGAGGTGACCCCAGAGATCAGAGGTGACCCCAGAGGACACAGAGATCAGAGGTGAACCCAGAGGACACAGAGATCAGAGGTGACCCCAGAGATCAGAGGTGACCCCAGAGGACACAGAGATCAGAGGTGACCCCAGAGGACACAGAGATCAGAGGTGACCCCAGAAGGCACAGAGATCAGAGGTGACCCCCACAGGACACAGAGATCAGAGGTGACCCCCACAGGACACAGAGATCAGAGGTGACCCCCACAGGACACAGAGATCAGAGGTGACCCCAGAGATCAGAGGTGACCCCACAGGACACAGAGATCAGAGGTGACCCCCACAGGACACAGAGATCAGAGGTGACCCCAGAGATCAGAGGTGACCCCACAGGACACAGAGATCAGAGGTGACCCCAGAGGGAACAGATCAGAGGTGACCCCACAGGACACAGAGATCAGAGGTGACCCCAGAGGACACAGAGATCAAGAGGTGACCCCACCACAGGGCACAGAGATCAGAGGTGGACCCCCAGAGGACACAAGAGATCAGAGGTGACCCCAGAGGACCACAGAGATCAGAGGTGACCCCAGAGGACACAGATTCAGAGGTGACCCCCCAGAGGACATAGAGATCAGAGGTGACCCCACAGGACACAGAGATCAGAGGTGACCCCAGAGGACCACAGAGATCAGAGGTGACCCCAGAGGACACAGAGATCAGAGGTGACCCCAGAGGACACAAAGATCAGAGGTGACCCCAGAGATCAGAGGTGACCCCAGATATCCAGAGGGTGACCGCAGAGGACACAGAGATTCAGAGGTGACCCCAGAGGACACAGAGATCAGAGGTGACCCCAGAGGACACAGAGATCAGAGGTGACCCCAGAGATCAGAGGGTGACCCCACAGGACACAGAGATCAGAGGTGGACCCCCACAGGACACAGAGATCAGAGGTGACCCCAGAGATCAGAGGTGACCCCACAGGACACAGAGATCAGAGGTGACCCCACAGGACACAGAGATCAGAGGTGACCCCACAGGACACAGATCAGAGGTGACCCCAGAGATCAGAGGTGACCCCAGAGATCAGAGGTGACCCCACAGGACACAGAGATCAGAGGTGACCCCAGAGGGAACAGATCAGAGGTGACCCCAGAGATCAGAGGTGACCCCACAGGACACAGATCAGAGGTGACCCCCAGAGGACATAGAGATCAGAGGTGACCCCACAGGACACAGAGATCAGAGGTGACCCCACAGGACACAGAGATCAGAGGTGACCCCCACAGGACACAGAGATCAGAGGTGACCCCACAGGACACAGAGATCAGAGGTGACCCCAGAGATCAGAGGTGACCCCAGAGGACACAGAGATCAGAGGTGACCCCCAGAGGACATAGAGATCAGAGGTGACCCCACAGGACACAGAGATCAGAGGTGACCCCAGAGGACACAGAGATAAGAGGTGACCCCAGAGGACACAGAGATCAGAGGTGACCCCAGAGGACACAGAGATCAGAGGTGACCCCAGAGGACACAGAGATCAGAGGTGACCCCAGAGATCAGAGGTGACCCCACAGGACACAGAGATCAGAGGTGACCCCAGAGGGAACAGATCAGAGGTGACCCCAGAGATCAGAGGTGACCCCAGAGATCAGAGGTGACCCAACAGGACACAGAGATCAGAGGTGACCCCCAGAGGGCACAGAGATCAGAGGTGACCCCACAGGACACAGAGATCAGAGGTGACCCCACAGGACACAGAGATCAGAGGTGACCCAACAGGACACAGAGATCAGAGGTGACCCCACAGGACACAGAGATCAGAGGTGACCCCAGAGATCAGAGGTGACCCCAGAGGACACAGAGATCAGAGGTGACCCCACAGGACACAGAGATCAGAGGTGACCCCAGAGGACACAGAGATTAGAGGTGACCCCAGAGGACACAGAGATCAGAGGTGACCCCAGAGGACACAGAGATCAGAGGTGACCCCAGAGGACACAGAGATCAGAGGTGACCCCAGAGGACACAAAGATCAGAGGTGACCCCAGAGATCAGAGGTGACCCCAGATATCAGAGGTGACCGCAGAGGACACAGAGATCAGAGGTGACCCCAGAGGACACAGAGATCAGAGGTGACCCCACAGGACACAGAGATCAGAGGTGACCTCAGAGGACACAGAGATCAGAGGTGACCCCACAGGACACAGAGATCAGAGGTGACCCCACAGGACACAGATCAGAGGTGAACCCCACAGGACACAGAGATCAGAGGTGACCCCAGAGATCAGAGGTGACCCCACAGGACACAGAGATCAGAGGTGACCCCACAGGACACAGAGATCAGAGGTGACCCCAGAGATCAGAGGTGACCCCAGAGGACACAGAGATCATAGGTGACCCCACAGGACACAGAGATCAGAGGTGACCCCAGAGATCAGAGGTGACCCCAGAGGACACAGAGATCAGAGGTGACCCCACAGGACACAGAGATCAGAGGTGACCCCACAGGCCACAGAGATCTGAGGTGACCCCAGAGATCAGAGGTGACCCCAGAGGACACAAAGATCAGAGGTGACCCCAGAGATCAGAGGTGACCCCAGAGGACACAGAGATCAGAGGTGACCCCAGAGGACACAGAGATCAGAGGTGACCCCAGAGGACACAGAGATCAGAGGTGACCCCAGAAGGCACAGAGATCAGAGGTGACCCCCACAGGACACAGAGATCAGAGGTGACCCCCACAAGACACAGAGATCAGAGGTGACCCCCACAGGACACAGAGATCAGAGGTGACCCCAGAGATCAGAGGTGACCCCACAGGACACAGAGATCAGAGGTGACCCCCACAGGACACAGAGATCAGAGGTGACCCCAGAGATCAGAGGTGACCCCACAGGACACAGAGATCAGAGGTGACCCAAGAGGGAACAGATCAGTGGTGACCCCACAGGACACAGAGATCAGAGGTGACCCCCACAGGACACAGAGATCAGAGGTGACCCCAGAAGGCACAGAGATCAGAGGTGACCCCCACAGGACACAGAGATCAGAGGTGACCCCCACAGGACACAGAGATCAGAGGTGACCCCCACAGGACACAGAGATCAGAGGTGACCCCAGAGATCAGAGGTGACCCCACAGGACACAGAGATCAGAGGTGACCCCCACAGGACACAGAGATCAGAGGTGACCCCAGAGATCAGAGGTGACCCCACAGGACACAGAGATCAGAGGTGACCCCACAGGACACAGAGATCAGAGGTGACCCCAAAGGACACAGAGATCAGAGGTGACCCCAGAGATCAGAGGTGACCCCAGAGATCAGAGGTGACCGCAGAGATCAGAGGTGACCCCCAGAGGACACAGAGATCAGAGGTGACCCCAGAGGACACAGAGATCAGAGGTGACCCCAGAGGACACAGAGATTAGAGGTGACCCCAGAGGACACAGAGATCAGAGGTGACCCCCAGAGGACACAGAGATCAGAGGTGACCCCAGAGGACACAGAGATCAGAGGTGACCCCAGAGGACACAAAGATCAGAGGTGACCCCAGAGATCAGAGGTGACCCCAGATATCAGAGGTGACCGCAGAGGACACAGAGATCAGAGGTGACCCCACAGGACACAGAGATCAGAGGTGACCTCAGAGGACACAGAGATCAGAGGTGACCCCACAGGACACAGAGATCAGAGGTGACCCCCACAGGACACAGAGATCAGAGGTGACCCCACAGGACACAGAGATCAGAGGTGACCCCACAGGACACAGAGATCAGAGGTGACCCCCACAGGACACAGATCAGAGGTGACCCCACAGGACACAGAGATCAGAGGTGACCCCAGAGATCAGAGGTGACCCCACAGGACACAGAGATCAGAGGTGACCCCACAGGACACAGAGATCAGAGGTGACCCCAGAGATCAGAGGTGACCCCAGAGGACACAGAGATCAGAGGTGACCCCACAGGACACAGAGATCAGAGGTGACCCCAGAGATCAGAGGTGACCCCAGAGGACACAGAGATCAGAGGTGACCCCACAGGACACAGAGATCAGAGGTGACCCCACAGGCCACAGAGATCTGAGGTGACCCCAGAGATCAGAGGTGACCCCAGAGGACACAGAGATCAGAGGTGACCCCAGAGATCAGAGGTGACCCCAGAGGACACAGAGATCAGAGGTGACCCCAGAGGACACAGAGATCAGAGGTGACCCCCAGAGGACACAGAGATCAGAGGTGACCCCAGAAGGCACAGAGATCAGAGGTGACCCCCACAGGACACAGAGATCAGAGGTGACCCCCACAAGACACAGAGATCAGAGGTGACCCCCACAGGACACAGAGATCAGAGGTGACCCCAGAGAACAGAGGTGACCCCACAGGACACAGAGATCAGAGGTGACCCCAGAGGGAACAGATCAGAGGTGACCCCACAGGACACAGAGATCAGAGGTGACCCCCACAGGACACAGAGATCAGAGGTGACCCCAGAAGGCACAGAGATCAGAGGTGACCCCCACTGGACACAGAGATCAGAGGTGACCCCACAGGACACAGAGATCAGAGGTGACCCCAGAGATCAGAGGTGACCCCACAGGACACAGAGATCAGAGGTGACCCCACAGGACACAGAGATCAGAGGTGACCCCAGAGATCAGAGGTGACCCCACAGGACACAGAGATCAGAGGTGACCCCAGAGGGAACAGATCAGAGGTGACCCCACAGGACACAGAGATCAGAGGTGACCCCAGAGGACACAGAGATCAGAGGTGACCCCACAGGACACAGAGATCAGAGGTGACCCCAGAAGGCACAGAGATCAGAGGTGACCCCCACAGGACACAGAGATCAGAGGTGACCCCCACAGGACACAGAGATCAGAGGTGACCCCCACAGGACATAGAGATCAGAGGTGACCCCCACAGGACACAGAGATCAGAGGTGACCCCCACAGGACACAGAGATCAGAGGTGACCCCAGAGATCAGAGGTGACCCCACAGGACACAGAGATCAGAGGTGACCCCAGAGGACACAGAGATCAGAGGTGACCCCAGAGATCAGAGGTGACCCCACAGGACACAGAGATCAGAGGTGACCCCACAGGACACAGAGATCAGAGGTGACCCCAGAGATCAGAGGTGACCCCACAGGACACAGAGATCAGAGGTGACCCCACAGGACACAGAGATCAGAGGTGACCCCACAGGACACAGATCAGAGGTGACCCCAGAGATCAGAGGTGACCCCAGAGATCAGAGGTGACCCCACAGGACACAGAGATCAGAGGTGACCCCAGAGGGAACAGATCAGAGGTGACCCCAGAGATCAGAGGTGACCCCAGAGATCAGAGGTGACCCCACAGGACACAGAGATCAGAGGTGACCCCCAGAGGGCACAGAGATCAGAGGTGACCCCACAGGACACAGAGATCAGAGGTGACCCCACAGGACACAGAGATCAGAGGTGACCCCACAGGACACAGAGATCAGAGGTGACCCCAGAGATCAGAGGTGACCCCAGAGGAACAGAGATCAGAGGTGACCCCCAGAGGACATAGAGATCAGAGGTGACCCCACAGGACACAGAGATCAGAGGTGACCCCAGAGGACACAGAGATCAGAGGTGACCCCAGAGGACACAGAGATCAGAGGTGACCCCAGAGATCAGAGGTGACCCCACAGGACACAGAGATCAGAGGTGACCCCAGAGGGAACAGATCAGAGGTGACCCCAGAGATCAGAGGTGACCCCAGAGATCAGAGGTGACCCCACAGGACACAGAGATCAGAGGTGACCCCCAGAGGGCACAGAGATCAGAGGTGACCCCACAGGACACAGAGATCAGAGGTGACCCCACAGGACACAGAGATCAGAGGTGACCCAACAGGACACAGAGATCAGAGGTGACCCCACAGGACACAGAGATCAGAGGTGACCCCAGAGATCAGAGGTGACCCCAGAGGACACAGAGATCAGAGGTGACCCCACAGGACACAGAGATCAGAGGTGACCCCAGAGGACACAGAGATTAGAGGTGACCCCAGAGGACACAGAGATCAGAGGTGACCCCAGAGGACACAGAGATCAGAGGTGACCCCAGAGGACACAAAGATCAGAGGTGACCCCAGATATCAGAGGTGACCGCAGAGGACACAGAGATCAGAGGTGACCCCAGAGGACACAGAGATCAGAGGTGACCCCACAGGACACAGAGATCAGAGGTGACCTCAGAGGACACAGAGATCAGAGGTGACCCCACAGGACACAGAGATCAGAGGTGACCCCACAGGACACAGATCAGAGGTGACCCCACAGGACACAGAGATCAGAGGTGACCCCAGAGATCAGAGGTGACCCCACAGGACACAGAGATCAGAGGTGACCCCACAGGACACAGAGATCAGAGGTGACCCCAGAGATCAGAGGTGACCCCAGAGGACACAGAGATCAGAGGTGACCCCACAGGACACAGAGATCAGAGGTGACCCCAGAGATCAGAGGTGACCCCAGAGGACACAGAGATCAGAGGTGACCCCACAGGACACAGAGATCAGAGGTGACCCCACAGGCCACAGAGATCTGAGGTGACCCCAGAGATCAGAGGTGACCCCAGAGGACATAGAGATCAGAGGTGACCCCAGAGATCAGAGGTGACCCCAGAGGACACAGAGATCAGAGGTGACCCCAGAGGACACAGAGATCAGAGGTGACCCCAGAGGACACAGAGATCAGAGGTGACCCCAGAGATCAGAGGTGACCCCACAGGACACAGAGATCAGAGGTGACCCCACAGGACACAGAGATCAGAGGTGACCCCAGAGATCAGAGGTGACCCCAGAGGACACAGAGATCAGAGGTGACCCCACAGGACACAGAGATCAGAGGTGACCCCAGAGATCAGAGGTGACCCCAGAGGACACAGAGATCAGAGGTGACCCCACAGGACACAGAGATCAGAGGTGACCCCACAGGCCACAGAGATCTGAGGTGACCCCAGAGATCAGAGGTGACCCCAGAGGACACAGAGATCAGAGGTGACCCCAGAGATCAGAGGTGACCCCAGAGGACACAGAGATCAGAGGTGACCCCAGAGGACACAGAGATCAGAGGTGACCCCAGAGGACACAGAGATCAGAGGTGACCCCAGAAGGCACAGAGATCAGAGGTGACCCCCACAGGACACAGAGATCAGAGGTGACCCCCACAAGACACAGAGATCAGAGGTGACCCCCACAGGACACAGAGATCAGAGGTGACCCCAGAGATCAGAGGTGACCCCACAGGACACAGAGATCAGAGGTGACCCCAGAGGGAACAGATCAGAGGTGACCCCACAGGACACAGAGATCAGAGGTGACCCCCACAGGACACAGAGATCAGAGGTGACCCCAGAAGGCACAGAGATCAGAGGTGACCCCCACAGGACACAGAGATCAGAGGTGACCCCCACAGGACACAGAGATCAGAGGTGACCCCAGAGATCAGAGGTGACCCCACAGGACACAGAGATCAGAGGTGACCCCCACAGGACACAGAGATCAGAGGGTGACCCCAGAGATCAGAGGTGACCCCACAGGACACAAGAGTCAGAGGTGACCCCAGAGGGAACAGATCAGAGGTGACCCCACAGGACACAGAGATCAGAGGTGACCCCAGAGATCAGAGGTGACCCCAGAGGACACAGAGATCAAGGTTGACCCCACAGGACACAGAGATCAGAGGTGAACCCCACAGGCCACAGAAGATCTGAGGTGACCCCAGAGATCAGAGGGTGACCCCAGAGGACCATAGAGAATCAGAAGGTGAACCCCAGAGATCAGAGGTGACCCCAGAGGACACAGAGATCAGAGGTGACCCCAGAGGACACAGAGATCAGAGGGTGACCCCAAGAGGACACAGAGATCAGAGGTGACCCCAGAGATCAGAGGTGACCCCACAGGACACAGAGATCAGAGGTGACCCCACAGGACACAGAGATCAGAGGTGACCCCAGAGATCAGAGGTGACCCCACAGGACACAGAGATCAGAGGTGACCCCAGAGATCAGAGGTGACCCCAGAGGACACAGAGATCAGAGGTGACCCCACAGGACACAGAGATCAGAGGTGACCCCACAGGCCACAGAGATCTGAGGTGACCCCAGAGATCAGAGGTGACCCCAGAGGACATAGAGATCAGAGGTGACCCCAGAGATCAGAGGTGACCCCAGAGGACACAGAGATCAGAGGTGACCCCAGAGGACACAGAGATCAGAGGTGACCCCAGAGGACACAGAGATCAGAGGTGACCCCAGAAGGCACAGAGATCAGAGGTGACCCCCACAGGACACAGAGATCAGAGGTGACCCCCACAAGACACAGAGATCAGAGGTGACCCCCACAGGACACAGAGATCAGAGGTGACCCCAGAGATCAGAGGTGACCCCACAGGACACAGAGATCAGAGGTGACCCCCACAGGACACAGAGATCAGAGGTGACCCCAGAGATCAGAGGTAACCCCACAGGACACAGAGATCAGAGGTGACCCCAGAGGGAACAGATCAGAGGTGACCCCACAGGACACAGAGATCAGAGGTGACCCCCACAGGACACAGAGATCAGAGGTGACCCCAGAAGGCACAGAGATCAGAGGTGACCCCCACAGGACACAGAGATCAGAGGTGACCCCCACAGGACACAGAGATCAGAGGTGACCCCAGAGATCAGAGGTGACCCCACAGGACACAGAGATCAGAGGTGACCCCCACAGGACACAGAGATCAGAGGTGACCCCAGAGATCAGAGGTGACCCCAGAGGGAACAGATCAGAGGTGACCCCACAGGACACCGAGATCAGAGGTGACCCCACAGGACACAGAGATCAGAGGTGACCCCAGAGGACACAGAGATCAGAGGTGACCCCACAGGACACAGAGATCAGAGGTGACCCCACAGGACACAGAGATCAGAGGTGACCCCAGAGATCAGAGGTGACCCCAGAGATCAGAGGTGACCCCACAGGACACAGAGATCAGAGGTGACCCCAGAGGGAACAGATCAGAGGTGACCCCAGAGATCAGAGGTGACCCCAGAGATTAGAGGTGACCCCAGAGATCAGAGGTGACCCCACAGGACACAGAGATCAGAGGTGACCCCCAGAGGGCACAGAGATCAGAGGTGACTCCACAGGACACAGAGATCAGAGGTGACCCCACAGGACACAGAGATCAGAGGTGACCCCACAGGACACAGAGATCAGAGGTGACCCCACAGGACACAGAGATCAGAGGTGACCCCAGAGATCAGAGGTGACCCCAGAGGACACAGAGATCAGAGGTGACCCCAGAGATCAGAGGTGACCCCAGAGGACACAGAGATCAGAGGTGACCCCCAGAGGACACAGAGATCAGAGGTGACCCCACAGGACACAGAGATCAGAGGTGACCCCAGAGGACACAGAGATCAGAGGTGACCCCAGAGGACACAGAGATCAGAGGTGACCCCAGAGGACACAGAGATCAGAGGTGACCCCAGAGGACACAGAGATCAGAGGTGACCCCCAGAGGACATAGAGATCAGAGGTGACCCCACAGGACACAGAGATCAGAGGTGACCCCAGAGGACACAGAGATCAGAGGTGACCCCAGAGGACACAGAGATCAGAGGTGACCCCAGAGGACACAGAGATCAGAGGTGACCCCAGAGGACACAGAGATCAGAGGTGACCCCTCAGGACACAGAGCAGAGATGGGGAAAGAACCATAACACAGAGGATGGGGGGGGGGGGGGGGTAGTGTGGTGTCCCACCACATGTGTTTTTGTCTCTCCTGTGCACCTCTCAAAAAGCTTCCTCTTTCAGGTTTAAATGTGGTGATGAAGTAATCTGAAGTTATAGGTGTCTGTATTTTGTATGTCGATGTGTTGGTCATGGGTTAATGGTTTATGTGTACCATGTATTATAGGAGGTTATAATAGGAGGTGCTCTCTGTGGTGGGCTGCGATCGGTCACTTGCTAGATGGTACTGTGTGACGCCACTCCTCTGGTGGGTGGTCGGTGGAGCATAGCTCAGCCAGGTAGTTGGTTGTTGTGACCCCAGTGCTGACCCAGCACGCAGGTATAGAGGCACACCTGCTATTAGTTTTTTGTGGCTGGCTATATCCTTTCCCCTATGGTCGGTGACCTGCCGGGTTGTGATGGGTCCCTCGGGTATAGAGATATGACACACTCGGACTGTCGGTACCGCTTCCACAGAAAGGGGAAATGACCCAAGGACGGTGTGGCTGATGCGTAGGTGCTGGTGCAATAACCACCCAGTCCAAGTAGAATAAATAAACTGGTTCTTTACTGGTAAATTTTCCGTGATACAAGTGAATAGTATAATGCAGCTTAAGGCTATGTTCACACTGTGTACGATTCCGGCTGCAGTTTGTACGCCGCCGTACATGTATGGCTGAATGAGTACGCACCGCGAACATACGCCCGCAGTACAGTTCTGCTTTCCTAGCTTGGTTCGAAGCGATCTGGGGCAGCTCATTTACTTGGAAATCTTCGCCCAATAAAACTCACAGAACCTTTTGGATCGAAAAATCAAGTTCAATTTGGCTGAAATAAGTTCTCCGTACGGGACCGCATGGAAATCCACGGCCGGGAGTTGGAACATTTCCGTCCTCAAACAATGGTCATGTTCATTTTTCACGGTGCCGTATACGATCCAGCCGTAAGCTCATACGTAGTGTGCACTGTGCGGCCGTATATCGTATAGTTCCCAGCAAACGCATCAACCTCAAAACTACGGGCGTATATTCGCGGTTCGCACTATGACCGGAAAGATACGTAGTGTGAACATAGCCTAAAGTCTACTAGATCTGCACCGGGAACTGTAGAGATAGAAAGTAGAGTAGCAGTGCTGAGAAGGGTATAGAGAGTTCAGAGTAGTGGAGAGTAGTATGTCTTTAGAAGAAGTAGAATACTTGAGAAGAAGGATACTTGTGCCCATGTTTCGACCTTTGTCGCTATAACCCCCATTTGCCCTGCATTGTCGAGTTACCCGTCCTATCAGGGTGACACAAGCCCCAGTCCTAGTTACTTGAGTTGAGCGAAGTGTCTGAATTTATCCGGTGATACCTGCGTTGTGAGATAGCGTATGTAGGCTCTTAGCTGCTTTGCTCTATTCGGATCAGTTCCTCTACTATTAGGATACTGTCCTGCACTGTGTTTAAGTTGTTCACGGCGTGGGTTGGGGTGATCTCTGACTTGTCCTCTCTTTAGGTGTTTAGCACTGCATTATAGGTAGAAGTAATATTCAATGAAGAAAATTGTGGCACTCACCCAAGTAGCAGATAAAAAGCCTTTCTTGTATAGCGGCTCGGGGAAGACGCTGACAAGTGACTGGGCTACAGACGTCTCATGCGCATGCGCAGCGCGCTTCCTCAAGGCCCTACACGTCACAAGTATGTCCATATACTACATATGTGGTGCGACACATGAAAAAATCCTTAATCACCTAATTCACACTACCCAATTGTATGCTTCTCGTATTGTGTAGATATTTGCAGTACCGACACTGCCCGCACTTGTAGTTCCCCGGCTGTAATGAGCTAGAGAGCCAATGATCATTATCCTAGCAGGATGTCGCACCACATATGTAGTATATGCAGTAGGATGTAGTTGGGGATGGTTTTATTTGGGAAAAACTATTCGCCCCATCTTCAAACATTTCTCTGAACATCTTAGGTCTATTCAGACGGGAAAAGGATGTCCGCGGCTTATTTCACATGTTCGTGAAGCCCATGGGGGCGCAATGATTTACGCTTTTTGGGTCTGGCACGTGCGAAACAACCGCAATATGGAGGCAACAGACATGATTTGCTACTAAAAAAAGAAACAATTCATTTTAAAAACGGAAGCTTTAGGCCTGTTGGGACTTAATGACAGATTAGATCTTCACGGTATACATCTTCAATAACATGTTTTGTCTTTATGTGTGCGCTTTTAAAGGCTATGTTCACACTACGTATATGTCCAGCCGCATATTTTCGTGGCCGGACATATACGTGTTAAACTCCGTCCGGGGATTTACGCTACTTGCGGCCGGCTACGTACGGTCCGCGAACTTACGCTAGAAGTCTACTTACGCTTCCCGAGCACCCTACGTAGCGATCTGACAGCGGCCTTTTACTTGGAAATCTTCGCCTAGCCCCGGACACCTCACAGAACCTTTTGGATCGGCAAATCAAAGTGCAAAAATGAAGAAATCACCACTACGTACGGGACCGCATGTTACGCTACGGGCGTAAGTTACAGTATTTTCATCCTCAAACAATGGTCTGGTTCATTTTTTACGGCGCCGCGTACGATCCTGGTGTAAGTTCTTACGTAGTGTGAACTGTGCCGTCGTACATCGTATACTTTCCATTGTACGCAAACTACGTAAATCTCCGGCCGCTTATTCACGGAACGCGCTACGTCCGGAGACTTACGTAGTGTGAACATAGCCTAAATATGTATGTCTTCCTTAATGATTTATTGATATATATGTGATCTGTAACATTGAGTGCTACACCTGTGTTATGGTGTGAAAAGGTTGGACATACTTGTGACGTGTAGGGCCTTGAGGAAGCGCGCTGCGCATGCGCGTGAAACAGCTGTAGCCCAGTCACTTGTCAGCATCTTCACCGAGCCGCTATACAATAAAGGCTTTTTATCTGCTACATGGGTGAGAGCCACAATTTTCTTCATTGGATATTATTGGACATGTTCTCCTTATTGTTGAGCAACACCTTCAGCAGCATTGTGGAAATCCGATAGCGGCGCTTCTGTTTGTGCCAAGCCTAGAAGGTGACACACTGTCGGGGCGGCGCGTCATGACGTAGGACGCACACGACTTGCTCGGCTCTCCCTTCCTCTCTCCCTCCTCCCTCCCCGAACTGGCGGTCAGCGGATGAAACTAATCTCCCGGATGGATGTCTCATGCCGCGGGATGCTGTGGGGCAGGACCCGGAAGGAGGACCCGGGCTGCCCGAGATAATCGCCTGCCGGACCGAGGGCTCCCTACTGGATCCTGGATGGCCTCTTGCCCGGCCGGGCGGCTGCGGAGTGTCTCTCCCTCTTCGGGCTGGGATGGCGGTCGGGCTGGATGTGCGGCTGTCGCGCTCCGTGGGTGTTCAGCGGGCACTTCGTTGGACGACCTTGGGGAGTCACGTGACTTCTGGCTCCAATAAAAGAAAGGGCTAAGAGGGGCCCTGAACTCTCCTGTGTGAGGTCTCAGCGCTGAGCCCGGGAACTGCTACAAGAACGGCAGTGAGTAAATATTGATGAAATGCCTGTACTGTGTTGTGGCGGGGGCTGCGGGGGGGGGGGGGGGGTGTCTGGGGCTGGTCGGGCTGGTCCGTCTGGGGGGCTGCGGCGGCGCTCGCCTCCCCGGTTGGGGGGGGGGCGGGTGTCGCCGGGTCCCTGGGGCGGCGTGGCCTGTCTCCCCTGCTGCCCTCCCCCCCCCTCTTGGAATGTCAGACAGCCTGAGAGACATAGCTGCAGATAAGGCTGAATCAGACTCCGATGCAATTATCCTCTCCCTCCAATACAGGAGAGTACGGTGAACAGTGAGCTCCGGTGAACATAATAATTGCTCCTTCCAAGTGGATTATAGGACATACGCATTATTATATACAGTGTAAAGCACAAGACTCCTTGAGGTACATCACTGGCTCCAGGCAAATAGGCTGTTACAGTGGGGTATTAGTATTCTGCTAATAGACCGATGTGATGCCCTTATTGTATCTATCTTTCTCTAGGGAGACGTGGACATAAATAAACTGTTGCTGACTAGTCATCAGCCGTTCCTCTCAGATTTAAGCCTCAAAGTGAAGCCTGGTCTGTGTGTGAGTATGTGCTTTGACAATGCCCTAACTCCTTGGAGAGGTGCTTTTTATGTGCCAATGCCGCCTTATCCTGTTAGTATACAATCTGATAGTGACTTTTTGAATTGTAGTATACCGGCCTTCTTGGAGAAACGAACGCAATGTCCTCCAGAGCTAGCAATAAGAAAGCCCCCTCCAACAAGGATAAAGCCCTTAAAATTGATGAATTTATGAAATCTCCGGGAAACTATGCTAAAGCGGTTAGCTCCCGGTCTCCTTCACCGCGGCTGGGTCCTGCGGGATCACGATTCTCCGTGTTACAGGAGGGAAAGGAGGGTGCTGAGACTGATGGAGGAGGAAGGGAGATGGATAAAAAACTAGACACCATCTTGGCTGAGTTAATGGCCTGTAGTAAATCTCTATCGGATTTGACAACCAATGTTGGGACCTTATCTACAGATGTTAGCCTGATTAAGGATGATTTGAACAAGATCAGAGAAAAAGTGTCGACATTGGAGATATCTGTTCCTAGGCTGGAAGCTGTAACTACAGATTTAAAAAAGTCAATCCAGGATCATGATAAGCAACTTAAACTTGCTAATGATAAAATCACTGATCTAGAAGATCGCTCAAGGCGGTCTAGTGTAAGGATACTTGGTCTCCCAGAGGGTTCAGAGATGGATGATGCCGTTAAGTTCTGCTTTAATTGGATAACCGACCTGTTTGGAAGGGAGGCTTTCTCAGATCTATTTGGATTGGAGAGGGCACATAGAGTCCCGTTGAAACCCCTGCCTCCGGGTGCTCCTCCAAGAGTATTACTAATCAAAACTGTGTGTTCCGGCGATCGGGATATTATATTGAAGCTGGCAAGAAAGAAGGGGGACATTCTATATAATGGAGCTAAAATCTCGTTTTTCCCAGATTTCTCTAGGGCGACTCAAGTCAAGAGACTATCATTTAAAGATATAAAAAAGCGGCTTCATCAAGCAAATATCCCTTTTTCACTGCTGTATCCTGCCAGACTCCGGGTGGTATACAAGGAGAGGGTGCATTTTTTCCCTTCTCCTGCTGATGCCCTGAGATGGCTGGACGGGGAGGGAATAAATTAATTATAGATAAATCCGGTTCTTGTGGAGGAGGGGGGAGGGGCGGAGTCAGTTGGCTGTGTAGTACGTTTAAAGAAGAGGTTCTGCTGGGTATGTATGGCCCAGGGAACCATATGGGGGGGAGGGGGGAAGGGAGAGGTAGGGGTGGGCAGGGGTGGGGGTGGGTTGTTCAGCAGAGGTTGATAATGGAGGTTGAGTTTTGTCTTTTTTTTTGTTCTTTTCTTTTCTGTTTTGTTTTGTTTGTTTTTTTTGGGGTTTTATTAGGTCTCAGTTTAAATATGGCTTTTGCCGATCTTAGAATTTTTTTCTGGAATGTAAGGGGGTTAGGTGATCGAATTAAGAGATGTGCGGTTTTTGATCGGATAAACAAATTTCTCCCTGCTGTCATCTGCTTGGTAGAGACCCACTGTTCACATGATAATATAAATAAGATCAAAAGAAGATGGGCCCCGTTTCAATATCATACGATGCATTCCAGTTTTTCCTCGGGAGTCTCAATCTATATTCATAGGGGGATCCCCTTTCAGAAACTGGACTGCAGGATTGATGCTCTGGGAAGATATATATTCTTAGACTGTATTATTTATGACGTTAGGATGATCCTGGCTGTAACTTATGTTCCTCCCCCCTTCTCGTTGACCGTGTTACTCAAGCTTATTGGGTTCGTTCACGATAAGGGGGAACTCCCCCTCTTTATATGTGGCGATTTTAACTGCCCCATGGATAACTATGCAGATAGGAGAGGTAGGATGAGGGCGGACTGCCCTCGCCCTACCTCTCTGGCAAAGGTGGTAGAGGAGATGAATTGGTATGATGTATGGAGATGTCTATACGGCGATGCCTCGGTATTTTCTTGTTTCAGCTCTTCTCATTTCGCGGCCTCCCGTATAGATATGGTATTCTGCAATTCCCCCTCTATAAAATGGGTTAGGTCATTGAAATATGAGCCCAGGTCGATATCTGACCACTCTCCTATGGTGTTATATATTAAACTTCCAGGGCTGGGAGCTGGAGCTAGGAGAGATTTCCGCTTCAATCCTTATTGGCTCTCTGTTATAGATGGGAAGCAGGATATAAGAGATGAGTTAGAATTTTTTTGGTGTCAAAATAAAGGGTCAACTAATCTACAGTTTGTTTGGGATGCCCTTAAGGCGTTCCTGAGGGGGTTACTGTATAGGGAGGTTAGGCGGAAGAAGAGAGAATTTAGCGCCAATGAAAATAGAATTAAAATGGATCTGAACAATGCTGAAGCTGAATTTAGCAGTGTATCATCTCGGGAGAATGGGGCTAAGTTGAAACTTTTACAAGAAGAATATTCAGAATTATTATTAGCAAAAGCTCAGCACAAGTCCTTTTTTCAGGGGCAGTCTCAGTTTGTTGAGGGGGGTAGACCTGGAAAGTATCTCGCCACAGTGGTTCAAAACCAGGACCCTAAAAAATGTATTACATTACTATCTGATAAGCAAGGTAATTTTACTAATGACCCCGAGATGATTAAAGGCATAATTTTTCAACATTTTCAGGAAGTTTATAGCTCTCCTGGGCAGACAGATGTAGATTTGACTGATGTATTGTTAGAGGGTCTAGATATTCCCATAATGAATCCTGAACAAAAAATTATCCTGAATAGACCTATAACAATTGAAGATCTCAGTCGCTCCCTGAATAGTTTCAGAGGCCACTCCACCCCGGGAACAGATGGATTGCCCTTTGAGTTGTATAAAGAATTTCAGGATATCCTCCTCCCTAAGCTTCTGGAAACCTTTAAGGATTCCTGTGTTACGGGGCTGTTACCCCGTTCTATGCGTGAGGCAAGTATAGTTCTGATATCTAAAAAGAACAAGGATCCCACAAAAGTCGACTCCTACCGTCCCATTTCGCTACTAAACTCTGATTGCAAAATAATAGCTAAAGTATTGGCACAAAGATTAGCGGAGGTTGCTCCAGAAATGATAGGTGAGGAGCAAGCAGGGTTTGTCCCGGGTAGATTTATCCAGGACAATATCGCTAGAGTTTTTGCAAATGTTCAGCTGGATCCTGGAGTTCCCCGCTCCATCCTGTCGATTGATGCCACTAAGGCCTTCGACAGGGTGGAGTGGGGTTTCTTATGGAGGGTCTTGGAAAGATTTGGGGTAGGCAAAAATTTTCTCCTTTGGGTAAAGCTGTTATACTCTCTGCCTTTGGTGAAGGTACTGGTTAATAATGATGTAACCGACTGGTTCTCCCCTTGCAGAGGTACCAGGCAGGGTTGCCCTCTCTCCCCCCTTCTTTTTGTTTTTTATATAGAGCCTTTGGCCACTCTTATTAGATCATCTTCGAAGTTTGTGGGGTTTGGACTTAGAGGAGAAGCGGAAAAAGTACTGTTATATGCGGATGATATTCTGTTATTTGTCAGAGGGGGAGAGAGCGCAATCCAAAAGGCGGTTGGGTTAGTGGATAGATTTGGCACTGTGTCGGGCTTGGAGGTAAACTGGAGCAAGTCTGTGTTGCTCCCTCTCGAACCAGATGTCTCTCTAAGGGAATCAAAAATCTCGGTTGTGCCATTTGGGGGAAGTTTTGATTACTTAGGTGTCCAAATATCGGGTAAGGCTGGGGATTTTCCTGAGCTGAACCTTCTTCCTTTGCGGAAGAGGATTCAGGCTAAGCTTAGTTTTTGGTCACAATTGACCATTTCTATGGTGGATAGGATGGCCTTAATAAAAATGGTTACTCTCCCGCAAGTATTGTACTTTTTATTCTCTTCTCCTACTTGGATTCCCAGGTCATGGTTTGAGAAATTGACCACTATGCTTAACTCTTTCATTTGGAATGGAAGGCCCAGACTGAAATATAAAAATTTTACTGGAAGGCTGGAAGAGGGAGGTTTCGGGATGCCGGATTTCTTTATTTATTATTTAGCTATTGGAGCACAGGACTTACACAAGGGACGGAAGTCCCCTATCTTAAGGTATATTTTAGATCACACTCATTGGGGTTTTGAAGATGCTTTTGTTGGGGCAGATGCCGGTTTTGGTGGTTGTAAAATTTTGGTTCAGGTGGAGAAATACTACAATATTTGGAAGCATTTAAAAAAGATATGTAATTGTCACTCTAATTTTGAGAGATAAGTGGGCCCTTAGGATAGGTGACATAAGTGACTCTCAGTGGGAAGAGATGAAGCGCAATTTAAGTTTATTATCTGTCAGCAACTCACATCGATTGATTTATTATAAAATCATGTATAGAGTATATTTTTCCCCGGAAAAGTTGTTTCTGATGGGGTGTAGAGAGGACTCAAGGTGTCCAAAATGTCAGCAAGAACATGCAGATTTTTTTCATTTATTGTGGGATTGTTCATCTGTTCAGGTTTTCTGGAAAGAAGTGATTGATTTTATGGCAAACCATATGGGTATGATGATTACGGATGATATATTCCCAGTTATTCTAGTGGCATTCTCTGCTAAGGAAGCCGATAGCAGGGTTATCAATAAACTTACTTCACTGGCCAGGGTTTTAATTTCTAGGTGCTGGATGGGTCCCTCTCCCCTGGTCTTTCGGGAATGGGAACTCTTAGTAGATAGGGTATACAATTTCGAAAAAATTTTGGCTAAAAAACAATCTAGTAAGTCTCTTGTTCGTTTTTGTAAGACTTGGGAGAAGTGGGAAAAAGTAAAGTCCAGGATTTCTGAGGGATAGATGGGTATTTGCATATGGCCTCCTTCTGTGTGTGTGTGTTTTTTCTTTTTTTTTTTTTTTTTTTCCTTTCTTTTCTCCTTTGCTGGATATGGGGGTGGGGTTGGTTGGGGGTTAGGATGAAAATATGATTGTCAATTTTTTTTTCTTATATTATGTTGATTTCTGCTTTTATTATTTCAATTGTTGTGAATATACTTTTTTCTATTGTATAATAAAGAGGTTTAAATTTAAAAAAAAAAAGCCTAGAAGGTAGTGGTGCCGGGAAATGTATTTCTCCTTGATTGGACACGTATTATAGGTAGAAGTGTGGCTTTAAGAAAAAAGTCTCTGTGTCTTCCATAAGGATACACTATAGCTGGTCTGTCCCGGACAGGGAACCTGGCTAACTCAACAGGGATGCCTGATCTGTGTGTCTTGCTCTTCTAAGAAACAGAAAAAAAAGTGTGTGTCTACACTTCCTCTCCCCATGTGACAACTTCCTACAGGGTGTATGTAACAGCTCCTTTGAGTGGTGGAGAAGAGAGTGCGAGAAGAAAGGAGGATAGAGATAGGTAGAAGAGAAGAGCCGCTCTCATTGGTGTGCAGATCACAAACAAAACAATAACCCTTAGTTCACTACAGCTGTGCAACAGTTACAAATACATAGACAGTGACCCCTTGTGCTAAAACTAAAATACACACTTTCATTACCACATTGTTCTTGATAGTAAAGGCAAGGCTTTTGCGAGGGGTGTTCAAACGAGTAACACCCGTGGTGGGACACCACACTCCCTATTTCTATTCAATGACTTCTCTTCTTTCTTATGCACACACTCATAGGGAAGGTCAATTTAGGTCCCTGTAGGAGGAGTTATATGGTGGAGGAAGTGCACAGTCAGTATTATCCAGATTCTCAGAGAGGGAAGACTCAAAAACAGCTGTTCCTGCATTAGTTAAGCCAGGGCCCCTGTCAGGGACAAGCAAGGGGCAGTCTAGTCTAGACCAGGGCCGATCCTAGGTTTTCTGCTGCCTGAGGCAAAACTAGAAATGCCCCCCCCCCCCCTCGTGCCCACACTGACTCATTATCCCTGACTCACAAGTAAGGTGTGTGTGCACCTGCAGTTTATAATATTAAGTTCATACACACAATCCTGCTCCACCATAAATCACTCTGTCCCAGCACTACCTTCCATCCTTGGTGAGGACAAGACAGAAAAAGTATCCAAGTTTCCAATTCTTCAGGGGCAGTGATCACTTGTAGTAGTGACGTGTGAAGCATATAACAATACCTGCAAAGTGCCTGCCGTCCTGACTTCCTTGCATTCTATGTTTGTGTCCAGCTGTTATCTGCAGGTCATGGGGTCAATGAAGTCAGTGGTGTATAGCAGACAGTATAATTTATGGCCACTCCATAAAATCTGCATAAAACAACTACAAAGCTGCCGCAATGAGCAGTGAACTCATTTCGCCTTATGGCAGAAGCGGCCCTGGTAGACATTCCCATGTATAGATGCAGCTAGAGACAACCAGTTCTTTCTCAACTAACATCCCTGGCCGTACACCACAGAATTGATGTCACGGTTAGCTAAACTACTGGCCGAATACCACAATAGGACACAGGGAGGGGAGGAGAAGGATAGGACAGCTCAGGAAGCCCAGGGGACAGGCCATCTTTTTCAGCGGGCCCTGTAGAAGTCGCTATGGGCAGTTACGCCCTGAACAAGGCAGACTACCTAAAGGGGACCTATCCAGGATGCACCGCTCTGCTGCAGGAGGTTCTAACAACTTTGGAAGTGGTTGCGTAGGACTTGAAATTATTACGCACCCTCACGATATGATGAAAATCCATCAATGCTGGGCAAGTACAGAGAATAGCATGTCCACTAGCACAGGCCTCAGAAGGAGGACTGGGAAAGCCAGTTGTCTTTGTAATCCTTAGGTCTTGGCGAATTACAGTGGGGCACGTCGGTGAGAAGCTACTCTCCACCCGCTGTCTATTGAATAAAGCTTGCTGCAGATTGCAGGCTTCAGAAAACTTTGATAACCCCCCAGAATGGACGGGACTTGGTTCCTCATGAACAGCAGTCGCACACAGGGGTCTTGGTAAACCATAGCAGTACAGCCCGGAATACAGGAAATGCAGGAAGGGGGAGCATATACTTTAGGCATGAAGAATCAGACACTGGCCGTATGTGTAGAACTCCAGCGGGATACTGGAACAGGGTAACTAGCAGTCCCAGACTCCCCCCAGGCCCTCACTAGCACCTTACTTATATTGCTGAGGGGTGGGAGGTGGGATGCAATGGTATCAGTCTACACGATTGGACGGAGACTGTAGGTCTGGACTTGATAGGTGAGGTAATAAAGAAAGTAACTTGTACTGGGTAAACTTAATATTGATTGGACGACTCAAGGATGACCTGACAAACCAATCTCCAGCAGGTTTCAGACAGAAAAGTACTTCTATTACTCCTTCAGCATGTGCTTGCTATCACTGACTAAAGAATACAAGTAAATGCCCTACATTCTGTACATGTCAGCAGTGGACACAAGGGCTCCGGGACACTTCACACCCATGGGGAAGTCACTACATAGTCTGTGGGAGGAATCTCTATACCCAGAGAGCTGAAGCAAAATGCCCTACACACCAGCCCCCACGCCCAGGCCCTGAGTTGCCACCCGACAGCCCCAGAGCCCAGGCCCGAGCCACCCGCCAGCCCAATGCCTGGGCCAAAAGCCACCCGCCAGCCCCAAAGCCCAGGTCCTGAGCCGCCCACCAGCCCCATGCTGGGGCCCTGAGGCGCCCCACAGCCCCTAAGCCCCAGAGTAGGTCGCCAGTCCCAACGCCCAGGCCAAGAGTAGCCCGCCAGCCCCAATGCCCGGGTCCAAAGTTGCCTGCCAGCCCCAACGCCTGGGCCCAGAGTCGCCCGCCAGCCCTGCGCCCTGGCCTAGAGCCGTCTGCCAGCCCTAATGCCCGGGCCTAGAGCCGTCTGCCAGCCCTAATGCCCAGGCCCAGAATTGCCCCAAAGCCCAGGTCCTGAGTTGCCCGCCAGCCCCAACACCCAGGCCCAAAGTTGCCCGCCAGCCCCAAACTCCTGGGCCCTGAGCTGCAATTGCAACATGTAAGTTAGCCTAAGACTAGTCAGCTTGGGGTCATCCATGGTGAATCTTCACAGCATTGTGTGCAATATTTTTATAGACATAAACTGCTCCCAGGCCTGATGGGACATCACTATGTATAATCCACCTCTGATAGGGAAATGGGATGTGACTTCTACTCCCTTTGCCCTGCTATAAAGCAACATAGTACTAATCCATGAGCAAGAGAGGACTCTAAAGGGGACATTTATCAAGACTGGGGGTACTCGTACGCCAGACAAATAAAGCCCCACCCCCTTTTTCCCTGTGCGGGTAATGCAGGACCAGGTGTAGATTTGTATCATGATTTATGCCTGTGAGCGGCAACACCTGTCTACCTGCCCGCCCTTCAGGCAAGCTAAGGTTACGGCATACCCTATGGAAAAGGGGCGAATCTGCCCCTTCTTCCTGGGATACATCTCCCCGTAAGTGTCTACAACCACAAGAAGCCAACCATGAAGGGTAAACTGTGTGTGTGTGTGTGTGTGAACAAGTCCAACACCTTCAGGTATGGTGTCACCATCCTTACCCTACATTAGCACAAGTGTCTAAGGTCATAGGCCATGTCCTACACCTTCTACAGACTGTATGACATCACCATCATCACCCTACATACACACGAGTATCCGGGGTCATAGGCCATGTCCTACACCTTCTACAGACTGTATGGTGCCACCATCATCACCCTACATACACAGGAGTGTCCAGGGTCATAGACCATGTCCTACACCTTCTACAGACTGTATGGTGCCACCACCATCACCCTACATACACACTAGTATCCGGGGTCATAGACCATGTCCTACACCTTCTACAGACTGTATGGTGCCACCATCATCACCCTACATACACAGGAGTGTCCGGGGTCACAGACCATGTCCTACACCTTCTACAGACTGTATGGTGCCACCATCATCACCCTACATTTACACGAGTATCCAGGGTCATAGACAGTGTCTTACACCTTCTACAGACTGTATGGTGCCACCATCATCACCCTACATACACAGGAGTGTCCGAGGTCATAGACCATGTCCTACACCTTCTACAAACTGTATGATGTCATCATCATCACCCTACATACACACGAGTATCCGGGGTCATAGACCATGTCCTACACCTTCTACAGACAGTATGGTGCAACCATCATTACCCTACATACACACGAGTATCCGAGGCCATAGACCATGTCCTACACCTTCTACAGACTGTATGACGTCACCATCATCACCCTACATATACAGGAGTGTCCGGGGTCATAGGCCATGTCCTACACCTTCTACAGACTGTATGGTGCCACCATCATCACCCTACATACACACGAGTATCCGGGGTCATAGATCATGTCCTACACCTTCTACAGACTGTATGGTGCCACCATCATCACCCTACATACACTCGAATATCCGGAGCCATAGACCATGTCCTACACCTTCTACAGACTGTATGGTGTCACCATCATCTCCCTACATACACACGAGTATCCGGGGTCATAGATCATGTCCTCCACCTTCTACAGACTGTATGACGTCACTATCATCACCCTTCATACACAGGAGTGTCCGGGGTCATAGACCATGTCCTACACCTTCTACAGACTGTATTGTTCCGTCACCCTACATACACAGGAGTATCCGGGGTCATAGGCCATGTCCTACACCTTCTACAGACTGTATTGTGCCGTCACCCTACATACACAGGAGTGTCCGGGGTCATAGATCATGTCCTCCACCTTCTACAAACTGTATGACGTCACCATAATCACACTACATACACAGGAGTGTCCGGGGTCATAGACCATGTCCTACACCTTCTACAAACTGTATGGTGCCACCATCATCACCCTACATACACACGAGTATCCGGGGTCATAGATCATGTCCTACACCTTCTACAGACTGTATGACGTCACCATCATCACCCTACATACACACGAATATCCGGAGCCATAGACCATGTCCTACACCTTCTACAGACTGTATGGTGCCACCATCATCACCCTACATACACACGAGTATCCGAGGCCATAGACCATGTCCTACACCTTCTACAGACTGTATGGTGCCACCATCATCACCCTACATACACTCGAATATCCGGAGCCATAGACCATGTCCTACACCTTCTACAGACTGTATGGTGCCACCATCATCACCCTACATACACTCGAATATCCGGAGCCATAGACCATGTCCTACACCTTCTACAGACTGTATGACGCCACCATCATCACCCTAAGTACACAGGAGTGTCCGGGGTCATAGACCATGTCCTACACCTTCTACAAACTGTATGACGTCACCATCATCACCCTACATACACACGATTATCTGAGGCCATAGACCATGTCCTACACCTTCTACAGACTGTATGACGTCACCATCATCACCCTACATACACAGGAGTATCCGGGGTCATAGACCATGTCCTACACCTTCTACAGAGTGTATGGTGCCACCATCATCACCCTACATACACAGGAGTGTCCGGGGTCATAGACCATGTCCTACACCTTCTACAGACTGTATGACGTCACCATCATCACCCTACATACACAGGAGTATCCGGGGTCATAGGCCATGTCCTACACCTTCTACAGACGGTATGGTGCCACCATCATCACCCTACATACACACGAGTATCCGGGGTCATAGGCCATGTCCTACACCTTCTACAGACTGTATGACATCACCATCATCACCCTACATACACAGGAGTGTCCGGGGTCATAGACCATGTCCTACACCTTCTACAGACAGTATGACGTCACCATCATCACCCTACATACACAGGAGTGTCCGGGGTCATAGACCATGTCCTACACCTTCTACAAACTGTATGACGTCACCATCATCACCCTACATACACACGATTATCCGAGGCCATAGACCATGTCCTACACCTTCTACAGACTGTATGGTGCCACCATCATCACCCTACATACACACGAATATCCGGAGCCATAGACCATGTCCTACACCTTCTACAGACTGTATGACGTCACCATCATCACCCTACATACACAGGAGTATCCGGGGTCATAGACCATGTCCTACACCTTCTACAGACTGTATGGTGCCACCATCATCACCCTACATACAGGCGAGTATCCGGGGTCATAGGCCATGTCCTACACCTTCTACAGACTGTATGACGTCACCATCATCACCCTACATACACAGGAGTGTCCAGGGTCATAGACCATATCCTACACCTTCTACAGACTGTATGGTGCCACCATCATCACCCTACATACACAGGAGTGTCCGAGGTCATAGGCCATGTCCTACACCTTCTACAGACTGTATGACGTCACCATCATCACCCTACATACACAGGAGTGTCCGGGGTCATAGACCATGTCCTACACCTTCTACAAACTGTATGACGTCACCATCATCACCCTACATACACTCGAATATCCGGAGCCATAGACCATGTCCTACACCTTCTACAGACTGTATGGTGCCACCATCATCACCCTACATACACACGAGTATCCGAGGCCATAGACCATGTCCTACACCTTCTACAGACTGTATGGTGTCACCATCATCTCCCTACATACACAGGAGTGTCCGGGGTCATAGACCATGTCCTACACCTTCTACAGACTGTATGGTGCCACCATCATCACCCTACATACACACAAGTATCCGAGGCCATAGACCATGTCCTACACCTTCTACAGACAGTATGGTGTCACCATCATCACCCTACATACACACGAGTATCCGAGGCCATAGACCATGTCCTACACCTTCTACAGACTGTATGACGTCACCATCATCTCCCTACATACACAGGAGTGTCTGGGGTCATAGGCCATGTCCTACACCTTCTACAGACTGTATGACGTCACCATCATCACCCTACATACACAGGAGTGTCTGGGGTCATAGACCATGTCCTACACCTTCTACAGACTGTATGACGTCACCATCATCACCCTACATACACAGGAGTGTCTGGGGTCATAGACCATGTCCTACACCTTCTACAGACAGTATGACGTCACCATCATCACCCTACATACACAGGAGTGTCCGGGGTCATAGACCATGTCCTACACCTTCTACAGACAGTATGACGTCACCATCATCACCCTACATACACAGGAGTGTCCGGGGTCATAGACCATGTCCTACACCTTCTACAGACAGTATGGTGCCACCATCATCACCCTACATACACACGAGTATCCGGGGTCATAGACCATGTCCTACACCTTCTACAGACTGTATGACGTCACCATCATCACCCTACATACACAGGAGTATCCGGGGTCATAGACCATGTCCTACACCTTCTACAGAGTGTATGGTGCCACCATCATCACCCTACATACACAGGAGTATCCGGGGTCATAGACCATGTCCTACACCTTCTACAGACTGTATGGTGCCACCATCATCACCCTACATACACACGAGTATCCGGGGTCATAGACCATGTCCTACACCTTCTACAGACTGTATGGTGCCACCATCATCACCCTACATACAGGCGAGTATCCGGGGTCATAGGCCATGTCCAACACCTTCTACAGAATGTATGGTGCCACCATCATCACCCTACATACACACGAGTATCCGGGGTCATAGACCATGTCCTACACCTTCTACAGACTGTATGACGTCACCATCATCACCCTACATACACACGAGTATCCGAGGCCATAGACCATGTCCTACACCTTCTACAGACTGTATGACG
Source organism: Dendropsophus ebraccatus (assembly GCF_027789765.1). Lineage (NCBI taxonomy): Eukaryota > Metazoa > Chordata > Amphibia > Anura > Hylidae > Dendropsophus > Dendropsophus ebraccatus. Next base: position 93,065,376 of record NC_091465.1, on the reverse strand, counting down.
TTACCATCATCACCCTACATACACAGGAGTGTCCGGGGTCATAGGCCATGTCCTACACCTTCTACAGACTGTATGACGTCACCATCATCACCCTACATACACAGGAGTATCCGGGGTCATAGACCATGTCCTACACCTTCTACAGACTGTATGGTGCCACCATCATCACCCTACATACACACGAGTATCCGGGGTCATAGGTCATGTCCTACATCTTCTACAGACTGTATGGTGCCACCATCATCACCCTACATACACACGAGTATCCGGGGTCATAGGCCATGTCCTACACCTTCTACAGACTGTATGGTGCCACCATCATCACCCTACATACACAGGTGTGTCCGGGGTCATAGACCATGTCCTACACCTTCTACAGACTGTATGACGCCACCATCATCACCCTAAGTACACAGGAGTATCCGGGGTCATAGACCATGTCCTACACCTTCTACAGACTGTATGACGCCACCACCATCACCCTACATACACACTAGTATCCGGGGTCATAGACCATGTCCTACACCTTCTACAGACTGTATGGTGCCACCATCATCACCCTACATACACAGGAGTGTCCGGGGTCATAGACCATGTCCTACATCTTCTACAGACTGTATGGTGCCACCACCATCACCCTACATACACACTAGTATCCGGGGTCATAGACCATGTCCTATACCTTCTACAGACTGTATGGTGCCACCACCATCACCCTACATACACACTAGTATCCGGGGTCATAGGCCATGTCCTACACCTTCTACAGACTGTATGGTGCCACCATCATCACCCTACATACACAGGAGTGTCCGGGGTCATAGACCATATCCTACACCTTCTACAGACTGTATGGTGCCACCATCATCACCCTACATACACAGGAGTGTCCGGGGTCATAGACCATGTCCTACACCTTCTACAGACTGTATGGTGCCACCATCATCACCCTACATACACAGGAGTGTCCAGGGTCATAGGCCATATCCTACACCTTCTACAGACTGTATGGTGCCACCATCATCACCCTATATACACACGAGTATTTGGGGATATAAACATTGTAGTAATAAGGACTGTGCTCAGGGTCTGGCCAAAGCCTTCCAGCAGCTGTGACTCTAACGTCTATTGTCCGGGGAACTACAACTACCAGCGAACCCCTGCAGAACATGTATAGCCTTTCCTGTGGTCCTGACATACAGAGCCACAACAGTGAATCTTATGAGAAGTAAGGAAGGAGTTAATATGTGTGAAGGAACAATGGCGTCCAGTAATACAGTTGGGGGAGGTGCCCCCCCCCCCCCCCCCCCCGCCCAGGCCGACACTGTGACCATTCTGTGCTAAATATAACCAGCAGGGGGGCGGGTGAAGCCCCCGGCATTAGCCGGGTACAGAGGACATAGTGTTCTTAGTATGGGAACAATGGCGCCCCCTGGGGTCTCCCCATTACAGGGGTCCTCTAGTCAGGAGCCATCTGTTAGAGCAGTCTAGAAAGAGGGTCTCTCGCTCTGGAGGACTCTCCACGTATTACATCAGTGGTTTTTACACTACAACTCCCAGCCTGCAGCTGCCAGTACACACCTATGCTGGGAGTTGTAGTCTTTTAGAAGCTGGAGAGCCATAGGTTAGAGCCGTCCACATTACCAACAACTAAATGGTAGTACCTGATATCACCTGTGGAGGTGCTGCAGGCAAACCAAGGACTTTATACAGCTGGAGGACCCTGAGGAATAAGCTGGGGGTATAAGAACAGCAATGACCTCTCCCCTATCTACCCGCTGTGGCCGGTATCACCCACCACCCACCGGCATCACACTCAACCGCTGCCATCACCCACTACCACCTCCATCATCACCCACCACTGTGATTATCACCCTCCACTGCTGGAATCCCACCACCACCTCCAACATCACCCACCAGCTCCACCATTACCCACCAGCTCCAACATCACCCACCCCTGCCATCACCCACCACTGTGATTATCACCCTCCACTGCTGGAATCCCACCACCACCTCCAACATCACCCACCAGCTCCAACATCACCCACCCCTGTCATCACCCACCACCTCCATCATCACCCACCACCTCCACCATCACCCACCAGCTCCAACATCACCCACCCCTGTCATCACCCACCACCTCCATCATCACCCACCAGCTCCACCATCACCCACCAGCTCCAACATCACCCACCCCTGTCATCACCCACCACCTCCATCATCACCCACCACCTCCACCATCACCCACCAGCTCCAACATCACCCACCACTGTCATCACCCACCACATCCATCATCACCCACCACATCCATCATCACCCACCACTATCATCACCCACCACTATCATCACCCACCACCTCCATCATCACCCACCACTGTCATCACCCACCACATCCATCATCACCCACCACATCCATCATCACCCACCACTGTCATCACCCACCACCTCCATCATCACCCACCACCTCCATCATCACCCACCACCTCCATCATCACCCACCACTATCATCACCCACCACTATCATCATCACCCACCAACTCCATCATCACCCACCACTATCATCATCCACCACTATCATCCCCCACCACCTCCATCATCCCCCACCACCTCCATCATCACCCACCACATCCATCATCACCCACCACATCCACCATCACCTACCAACTCCATCATCACCCACCACCTCCATCATCACCCACCACCTCCATCATCACCCACCACATCCATCATCACCCACCAACTCCATCATCACCCACCACTGTCATCACCCACCACCTCCATCATCACCCACCACTATCATCACCCACCACTATCATCCCCCACCACCTCCATCATCACCCACCACTGTCATCACCCACCACCTCCATCATCACCCACCACATCCATCATCACCCACCACATCCATCATCACCCACCTCCATCATCACCCACCACTGTCATCACCCACCACTGTCATCACCCACCACATCCATCATCACCCACCACATCCACATCACCCACCACTATCATCACCCACCACTATCATCACCCACCACCTCCATCATCACCCACCACTGTGATTATCACCCTCCACTGCTGGAATCCCACCACCACCTCCATCATCACCCACCACCTCCACCATCACCCACCAGCTCCAACATCACCCACCCCTGTCATCACCCACCACCTCCACCATCACCCACCAGCTCCAACATCACCCACCCCTGTCATCACCCACCACCTCCATCATCACCCACCACCTCCACCATCACCCACCAGCTCCAACATCACCCACCCCTGTCATCACCCACCACCTCCATCATCACCCACCACCTCCACCATCACCCACCAGCTCCAACATCACCCACCACTGTCATCACCCACCACATCCATCATCACCCACCACATCCATCATCACCCACCACTATCATCACCCACCACTATCATCACCCACCACCTCCATCATCACCCACCACTGTCATCACCCACCACATCCATCATCACCCACCACATCCATCATCACCCACCACTGTCATCACCCACCACCTCCATCATCACCCACCACCTCCATCATCACCCACCACCTCCATCATCACCCACCACTATCATCACCCACCACTATCATCATCACCCACCAACTCCATCATCACCCACCACTATCATCATCCACCACTATCATCCCCCACCACCTCCATCATCCCCCACCACCTCCATCATCACCCACCACATCCATCATCACCCACCACATCCACCATCACCTACCAACTCCATCATCACCCACCACCTCCATCATCACCCACCACATCCATCATCACCCACCACTATCATCACCCACCACCTCCATCATCACCCACCACATCCTTCATCACCCACCAACTCCATCATCACCCACCACTGTCATCACCCACCACCTCCATCATCACCCACCACTATCATCACCCACCACTATCATCCCCCACCACCTCCATCATCACCCACCACTGTCATCACCCACCACCTCCATCATCACCCACCACATCCATCATCACCCACCACATCCATCATCACCCACCTCCATCATCACCCACCACTGTCATCACCCACCACTGTCATCACCCACCACATCCATCATCACCCACCACATCCACATCACCCACCACTATCATCACCCACCACTATCATCACCCACCACCTCCATCATCACCCACCACTGTGATTATCACCCTCCACTGCTGGAATCCCACCACCACCTCCATCATCACCCACCACCTCCACCATCACCCACCAGCTCCAACATCACCCACCCCTGTCATCACCCACCACCTCCATCATCACCCACCACCTCCACCATCACCCACCAGCTCCAACATCACCCACCCCTGTCATCACCCACCACCTCCATCATCACCCACCACCTCCACCATCACCCACCAGCTCCAACATCACCCACCACTGTCATCACCCACCACATCCATCATCACCCACCACATCCATCATCACCCACCACTATCATCACCCACCACTATCATCACCCACCACCTCCATCATCACCCACCACTGTCATCACCCACCACATCCATCATCACCCACCACATCCATCATCACCCACCACATCCATCATCACCCACCTCCATCATCACCCACCACATCCATCATCACCCACCAACTCCATCATCACCCACCACTGTCATCACCCACCACCTCCATCATCACCCACCACTATCATCACCCACCACTATCATCCCCCACCACCTCCATCATCCCCCACCACCTCCATCATCACCCACCACTGTCATCACCCACCACCTCCATCATCACCCACCACCTCCATCATCACCCACCACCTCCATCATCACCCACCACTATCATCACCCACCACTATCATCATCACCCACCAACTCCATCATCACCCACCACTATCATCATCCACCACTATCATCCCCCACCACCTCCATCATCCCCCACCACCTCCATCATCACCCACCACATCCATCATCACCCACCACATCCATCACCCACCACCTCCATCATCACCCACCACCTCCACCATCACCTACCAACTCCATCATCACCCACCACCTCCATCATCACCCACCACATCCATCATCACCCACCACATCCATCATCACCCACCACTATCATCACCCACCACCTCCATCATCACCCACCACCTCCACCATCACCCACCAACTCCATCATCACCCACCACTGTCATCACACACCACCTCCATCATCACCCACCACTATCATCACCCACCACTATCATCCCCCACCACCTCCATCATCGCCCACCACTGTCATCACCCACCACCTCCATCATCACCCACCACATCCATCATCACCCACCACATCCATCATCACCCACCTCCATCATCACCCACCACTGTCATCACCCACCACTGTCATCACCCACCACATCCATCATCACCCAACACATCCACATCACCCACCACCTCCATCATCACCCACCACTGTCATCACCCACCACATCCATCATCACCCACCACCTCCATCATCACCCACCACTATCATCACCCACCACTATCATCCCCCACCACCTCCATCATCACCCACCACTGTCATCACCCACCACCTCCATCATCACCCACCACCTCCATCATCACCCACCACATCCATCATCACCCACCACCTCCATCATCACCCACCACTATCATCACCCACCACTATCATCACCCACCACTATTATCCCCCACCACCTCCATCATCACCCACCACTGTCATCACCCACCACATCCATCATCATCCACCACATCCATCATCACCCACCACTATCATCCCCCACCACCTCCATCATCACCCACCACCTCCATCATCACCCACCACTATCATCACCCACCACTATCATCATCACCCACCACCTCCATCATCACCCACCACTATCATCACCCACCGCTATCATCACCCACCACTATTATCACCCACCACCTCCATCATCACCCACCACTACCATCATCACCCACCACTGTTATCATCAACCACCACCTCCATCATCACCCACCACTACCATCATCACCCACCACTGTTATCATCACCCACCACCTCCATAATCACCCACCACCTCCATCATCACCCACCACTGTCATCATCACCCACCACTGTCATCATCACCCACCACCATGACCCCCCACCACCATCACCTACCACGGCTGTCACCCAGCATCATCATCACCGTTACCATCTAGCACCCACCGTAACCACCCAGTACACTCATCATCACCCCCCCCCCCACACACACACACACACACATTACAGTGGTCAAAATATCCGAAATGGCTCCATAAGAACATCACTCACCCCAGATGGTCTTAAACTTTCTCCATTCTTTTTAGCATCCGGGTCATGTCTTGAAAAATCTTCTAGCCCTGAACCTTGTCCTTCTCCTTTCCCCGGTACGTCCCCTGTCCCCTATCTGCACTATGGTGGCACTCTCCTCTTGTCCCCTGTCCCCTATCTGCACTATGGTGGCACTCTCCTCTTGTCCCCTGTCCCCTATCTGCACTATGGTGGCACTCTCCTCCTGTCCCCTGTCCCCTATCTGCACTATGGTCGCACTCTCCTCCTGTCCCCTGTCCCCTATCTGCACTATGGTGGCACTCTCCTCTTGTCCCCTGTCCCCTATCTGCACTATGGTCGCACTCTCCTCCTGTCCCCTGTCCCCTATCTGCACTATGGTGGCACTCTCCTCTTGTCCCCTGTCCCCTATCTGCACTATGGTGGCACTCTCCTCCTGTCCCCTGTCCCCTATCTGCACTATGGTGGCACTCTCCTCTTGTCCCCTGTCCCCTATCTGCACTATGGTGGCACTCTCCTCTTGTCCCCTGTCCCCTATCTGCACTATGGTGGCACTCTCCTCTTGTCCCCTGTCCCCTATCTGCACTATGGTGGCACTCTCCTCCTGTCCCCTGTCTGCACTATGGTGGCACTCTCCTCTTGTCCCCTGTCCCCTATCTGCACTATGGTGGCACTCTCCTCTTGTCCCCTGTCCCCTATCTGCACTATGGTGGCACTCTCCTCTTGTCCCCTGTCCCCTATCTGCACTATGGTGGCACTCTCCTCTTGTCCCCTGTCCCCTATCTGCACTATGGTGGCACTCTCCTCTTGTCCCCTTCCCTCTGTATCTGCACTATGGTCGCACTCTCCTCCTGTCCCCTTCCCTCTGTATCTGCTCTATGGTCGCACTCTCCTCCTGTCCCCTTCCCTCTGTATCTGCTCTATGGTCGCACTCTCCTCCTGTCCCCTTCCCTCTGTATCTGCTCTATGGTCGCACTCTGCTCTTGTCTATTGAGTTGGTGTCTTGCAGCCTGGGACACAATGTGTTGTTTGACAACTTGTAAGGAGGCTGGGAGGGACAAGCTGGATGATGTGTTTGGAACATGCTTGTGCCAGGCTGCTGTTCTGTTTAGGCTTGTGGTTATTTGTTGCTGTTGTTGTTGATGTTATTAGTTGTTCTGTGTTTAGGCTTGTGGTTATTTGTTGCTGTTGTTGTTGATGTTATTAGTTGTTCTGTTTAGGCTTGTGGTTATTTGTTGCTGTTGTTGTTGATGTTATTAGTTGTTCTGTGTTTAGGCTTGTGGTTATTTGTTGCTGTTGTTGTTGATGTTATTAGTTGTTCTGTGTTTAGGCTTGTAGTTATTTGTTGCTGTTGTTGTTGATGTTATTAGTTGTTCTGTGTTTAGGCTTGTGGTTATTTGTTGCTGTTGTTGTTGATGTTATTAGTTGTTCTGTGTTTAGGCTTGTGGTTATTTGTTGCTGTTGTTGTTGTTGATGTTATTAGTTGTTCTGTGTTTTGGCTTGTGGTTATTTGTTGCTGTTGTTGTTGATGTTATTAGTTGTTCTGTGTTTAGGCTTGTGGTTATTTGTTGCTGTTGTTGTTGTTGATGTTATTAGTTGTTCTGTGTTTAGGCTTGTGGTTATTTGTTGCTGTTGTTGATGTTATTAGTTGTTCTGTGTTTTGGCTTGTGGTTATTTGTTGCTGTTGTTGTTGATGTTATTAGTTGTTCTGTGTTTTGGCTTGTAGTTATTTGTTGTTGTTGTTGATGTTATTAGCTGTTCTGTGTTTAGGCTTGTGGTTATTTGTTGCTGTTGTTGTTGATGTTATTAGTTGTTCTGTGTTTTGGCTTGTAGTTATTTGTTGCTGTTGTTGTTGTTGATGTTATTAGTTGTTCTGTGTTTTGGCTTGTGGTTATTTGTTGCTGTTGTTGTTGATGTTATTAGTTGTTCTGTGTTTTGGCTTGTAGTTATTTGTTGCTGTTGTTGTTGTTGATGTTATTAGTTGTTCTGTGTTTTGGCTTGTGGTTATTTGTTGCTGTTGTTGATGTTATTAGTTGTTCTGTGTTTAGGCTTGTGGTTATTTGTTGCTGTTGTTGTTGATGTTATTAGTTGTTCTGTGTTTAGGCTTGTGGTTATTTGTTGCTGTTGTTGATGTTATTAGTTGTTCTGTGTTTTGGCTTGTGGTTATTTGTTGCTGTTGTTGTTGATGTTATTAGTTGTTCTGTGTTTAGGCTTGTGGTTATTTGTTGCTGTTGTTGTTGATGTTATTAGTTGTTCTGTTTAGGCTTGTGGTTATTTGTTGCTGTTGTTGATGTTATTAGTTGTTCTGTGTTTTGGCTTGTGGTTATTTGTTGCTGTTGTTGTTGATGTTATTAGTTGTTCTGTGTTTTGGCTTGTGGTTATTTGTTGCTGTTGTTGATGTTATTAGTTGTTCTGTGTTTTGGCTTGTGGTTATTTGTTGCTGTTGTTGTTGATGTTATTAGTTGTTCTGTGTTTTGGCTTGTGGTTATTTGTTGCTGTTGTTGTTGTTGATGTTATTAGTTGTTCTGTGTTTAGGCTTGTGGTTATTTGTTGCTGTTGTTGGTATTAGTTGTTATTTTTTTTTTAGAGGAAGCTTTTTATTTCATAATTTTAGTAACTGTACAATTTTAACCAAATCTTACAAGTAACAGAACATATTAAACATAAATGAAGACTACAGTCCAGTACCCGATTTACCATCCAATTGTAAGATAACTAAATGGAGTACACATAATTGTTAGAACATTGTATTTGTATTGGGCAAAGACGAAACCAAATAAACCCCATAAAAGCCGAATGAACCAATACGAGAGAGTTCTGTGTTCCTTGAGGGGAAAAGAAAATGACATCTCAGTATATCACAAGAAGGCAGAGCAGGGACTGCGGCTTCCTGGGCCCCGTAGACACAGCGTAGCGGTAACAATGTGCTCGCTCAGGTGGTGCTCGTAGGAATAGCACAAGGTGCAGCAATAGTGTAAGGGGCCTACTCCATGGGAGCAATAATCGGCCGAATCGCTCAGTGGAATAGAGAAAGCGATCAGACGATGATCGTGTCATCAGCTGATCGTTCATTTAGATTCAGACCTAAAATCATTGTTCGCCACACGCTATTCCACCGTAGCGATGCGCGGCGGCGACCGATGATTCAAGCAGCATACATTACCTAGCAGGGCTTCTCCTGCGCTCCGTCTTCCTCCCCGAGTCCCGCGTGCAGTAGCAGCAGCTCCGGAGCTATCAGACCGCTCAGCCAATCACTGGCCAGGATCGCCGCGGCCAGTGATTGGCTAAGCGGTCTGGCCGCACCAAAGCTGATGCTGCGCTGCAGGACCCGGGGAGGAAGACGGAGCGCAGGAGAAGCCCTGCTAGGTAATGTATGCTGCTTGAATCATCGGCGCAGCGCACTGCTATTCCACCTTAGCAAATCGTTACACCTTACATCGTTGCTCGGCCCGTGGAATAGGACCCTAAATGTTCCAAAGAGTTGATGCTTTATTACAGGAAGATATATACAACTGTAAGAAAAAATCTGTTGTCTTAATGCAATCTCTCTAACATCCTCATCTCCCTCTACTAAGTGCCAGTATACCAGCCACCAATCGCAGCGGTGTAAGGGGGTGTCACACGGTGTATAGGTGCAGCCACCAACCACCAATCGCAGCGGTGTAAGGGGGTGTCACACGGTGTATAGGTGCAGCCACCAACCACCAATCGCAGCGGTGTAAGGGGGTGTCACACGGTGTATAGGTGCAGCCACCAACCACCAATCACAGCGGTGTAAGGGGGTGTCACACGGTGTATAGGTGTAGCCACCGACCACCAATCGCAGTGGTGTAAGGGGGTGTCACACGGTGTATAGGTGCAGCCACCAACCACCAATCGCAGCGGTGTAAGGGGGTGTCACACGGTGTATAGGTGCAGCCACCAACCACCAATCGCAGCGGTGTAAGGGGGTGTCACACGGTGTATAGGTGCAGCCACCAACCACCAATCGCAGCGGTGTAAGGGGGTGTCACACGGTGTATAGGTGCAGCCACCAACCACCAATCGCAGTGGTGTAAGGGGGTGTCACACAGTGTATAGGTGCAGCCACCAACCACCAATCGCAGCGGTGTAAGGGGGTGTCACACGGTGTATAGGTGCAGCCACCAACCACCAATCGCAGTGGTGTAAGGGGGTGTCACACGGTGTATAGGTGTAGCCACCGACCACCAATCGCAGTGGTGTAAGGGGGTGTCACACGGTGTATAGGTGCAGCCACCAACCACCAATCGCAGCGGTGTAAGGGGGTGTCACACGGTGTATAGGTGCAGCCACCAACCACCAAGCGCAGCGGTGTAAGGGGGGTCACATGGTGTATAGGTGCAGCCACCAACCACCAATCACAGCAGTGTAAGGGGGTGTCACACGGTGTATAGGTGTAGCCACCGACCACCAATCACAGCAGTGTAAGGGGGTGTCACACGGTGTATAGGTGTAGCCACCGACCACCAATCGCAGCGGTGTAAGGGGGTGTCACACGGTGTATAGGTGCAGCCACCGACCACCAAGCGCAGCGGTGTAAGGGGGTGTCACACGGTGTATAGGTGCAGCCACCAACCACCAAGCGCAGCGGTGTAAGGGGGTGTCACACGGTGTATAGGTGCAGCCACCAACCACCAAGCGCAGCGGTGTAAGGGGGTGTCACACGGTGTATAGGTGCAGCCACCAACCACCAATCGCAGCGGTGTAAGGGGGTGTCACACGGTGTATAGGTGCAGCCACCAACCACCAAGCGCAGCGTTCAACTGTCCCTGCAGCAGACCTTTGAACGGAAGCGCAAGTAAACTGCCACTCACCCGCATGCACAAGCCCTAAATGTGCACATAGGCAAAATGCTGAGCCTGGAGATGCTGCCGTATCGGCTGGTAGAGACAGAGCAACGTATACAATCTGTGGGTAACTGCAGCTATATAGTATATGCCACCTCCATCTTTCACAGGGCAATTAGCAGTGAGCTTGGATGTCACTCACCACTTCTCCCCACCGCTGATTGGATTTTGAGTCTGACTTGGAGGTGCTGGGCTGCCCCTAAAGTGTTGTCAGAGCGGGTCTTCAGTGCAGCTGGTGGCATCATCAGTTACTAATAAGCGCACCCGCCTGTCAACTGACAGCGCTGACAGGCTGACGTTTATTAATTTTTCTTATTTCTTTATTTCTTATTGCAGCCATATCCAAGCTCACTGCTAATTACCCTGTGTATTGTATCACCCTGTGTTATTAGCAGTGAGCTTGGTTGCGTGTGACAACAGGCAGAACCTGGTGGCGGGTCTGCAACTCGGCAGCCTCACACATGTACCATGCCTAGCCCACGTCTTCAACCTAGTGTTGCTGCGGTTTATTAAGACCTACCCCAATGTGGCTGACTTGCTCACCAAGGTGCACCGCATCTGTGCGCATTTCCACAAGTCAACCAGGGAAAGTTACCCCAATTGCTACAGTCAAATTCAAAGTCAAAACAGCGGTGGGGGGAGAAGTGGGGAGTCACATGATGCAGGGAATCATGATGTAGGTAACTGTACGTCCTCGCACAGGTGGGGGCGTTCAGAGCGTTGTCACGGAGGAGCGATCCCGGCTCGGCATTCGGTTGATGATCCCGGCTCGGCTGATCCTGGCTCGGCATTCGGTTGCTTCCGGCTGCAGCAGCCGGAGGCAAACAAGTTCCGATCTCATCTATCTATGCTGCATATCTATGCAGCATAGATCTGAATGAGAGATGAGTGCACTTATGCTAGAAGTCCCCCATGAGGGGAATAACCCCTAACTCCAGGGGAGGAATAACCCTAACCCCAGGGGGGAATAACCCTAACCCCAGGGGGGGAATAACCCTAACCCCAGGGGGGGAATAACCCTAACCCCAGGGGGGGAATAACCCTAACCCCAGGGGGGGAATAACCCTAACCCCAGGGGGAAATAACCCTAACCCCAGGGGGGCTTCTAGTATAAGTGTAAAAGTTAAAAATAAAGTGTCATTATTAATAAAAAGCCCCCTCCCCTAATAAAATTCAGAATCAACCCCTTTTCCCATTTTATAAATAAAAATAATTAAATAAATAAATAAATAAATAAATAAACATGTTTGCTATCGCCGCGTGCATTATCGCCCAAAATATTAATTTATCACATTCTTGATCTCGTACGATAAACGGCGTCAGCGCATAAAAATCCCAAAGTGCAAAATTGGACATTTTTGGTCGCATCAAATCCAAAAAAATTGTAATAAAAAGCGATCAAAAAGTCGCATATGCGTTTTCAAGATAACAATACAAAGAACAGATCATGGCACAAAAAATGACACCTGACACAGCCCCATAGACCAAAGGATAAAAGCGCTATAAGCCGGGAATGGAGAGATTGTAAGGAACATATATTTGTTAACAATGGTTTGAATTTTTAACATTAGATACAATGAAAGTTATACATGTTATATATCATTGTAATCATAACGACTTGAGGAACATGTATAACATGTCAGTTTTTCCATAGGACACACGGCGTAAAAACGAAGCCCCCCCCCCAAAGAAAATGAATTGTGTTTTTTTTTTTTCAATTTCACCGCGCATATAATTTAGAATTTTCTCCCTTCCTTGTCTTGTCCATTTTGAACCATATTATGTGTGGATGTCATCTTATCTTAGGGGTGTCCTCTGCCATCCTTTCACCAGTACCTTCTAGCTTTCTTGGATGTTGTAGCCGTTTTGAAGGCAGGATTGACCAGGTCTTTTTCCGGGGCCTTTTAAGAAGACTGTATTGTTATTCTTCGTCCCTACCTCCAAAGATATGCCTCTCACGCACAACTGCATGAGGGTGTGAGGCTTAATCTAGCCATTATCCAGCTATTTTTATTGGATGATTGTATTGTCCGTCTTGGTCTACGTAAGTGGTTACAGGCTAAGTTTTTGGGTGGTCCATATGCTACCTGTTTTAATGGTTCTCTGTGTCCTCACTGCCATGCTGTGTTAGGCTAAATTTTGGGTGGTTCATATGCTACCTGTGTTTTAATGGTTCTCTGTGTCCTCACTGCCATGCTGTGTCAGGAAAATTGTTTGGGTGGTTCATATGCTACCTGTGTTTGAATGGTTCCCTGTGTTCTCACCGCCATGCTGTGTCAGGCTACATTTTTTAGCACGTTGCCTTCAGTCGGTAGCTTTCGGCGCAGCAGCACTGCAGTGGGTAAGTGCCAACAGGCGTTGCTCAAACTGCTGAGCAGCACCTTCTACCTTCCTTGGATGTTGTAGCCTTTTTGAAGGCAGGATTGACCAGGTCTTTTTAATAGACAGGCTACCACTCTTGCCCTCTCTTAGATACTCTTTAAAGGATTAAGAGTGTAATCGTTCAAACTCCGGGGCCTCTTAAGAAGACTGTATTGTTATTCTTCATCCCTACCTCCAATAATTTTATTGTCCATCTTGGTCTGGGTCAGTGGTGTCAGGCTAAGTTTTTGGGTGGTCCATATGCTACCGGTGTTTGAATGGTTCCATGTGTTCTTACCCCCATGCTGTGTCAGGCTAAATTTTGGGGTGGTTCAAATGCTACCTCTGCTTTAATGGAACTCTGTGTCCTCACCGCCATGCTGTGTCAGGCCTAATTTTTGGGAGGCTCACTTGCTACCTCACTTTTAATGGTTCTCTGTGTCCTCACTGCGATGCTGTGTCTGGGTAAATTTTGGGGTGGTTCATATGCTACCTCTGTTTTAATGGTTCTCTGTGTCCTTATTGCCATGCTGTGTCAGGCTAGATTTTGCGGTGGTTCATATGCTACCTTTGTTTTAATGGTTCCCTGTTTTCTTACTGCCATGCTGTGTTAAGCAAAATTTTGGGGTGCTTCATATGCTACCTCTGTTTTAATCCTTCACTGTTTGATCACTACCATACAATTGCCCATAACTTGGCATAATGGTGCGATTAGACAGCCTCAGAGGCGTCCATACATGCTCCCCTGCTGTTTCCATTTCCGTGGTGTTTCCATCATTTTCTGAGGATGACAGGTTTTCACACGACCTTCTCTCTACCGAACTTGGGTCCCCTGCAAAAATGCTCGCGTTTCCCATTGACTTCAATGGGGTTCGTTACTCGAAACGAGCACCCGAGTATCGGGAAATATTGGTCTCGAGTAACGAGCACCCGAGCATTTTAGTACTCGCTCATCACTAATATACATTTATTTTTTTATTAACAGTATATTTAATTGCAAAAGCATTGATTCGTTTTAATTATGCTATTGAAAATAGTTTTTTTTAGAACAAAACTTAGTTTTATTAATTAAATATTAACTACTAGAAAATGTACCCGGCGCTGCCCGGGTATAAAGTGTCAGTGTCCTGTATACCTGCAGGGTCGTATTTACCATTAGGCACCCATGGTCTGGTGTGTAGGGTAGCACCTTGCAGAGGGGCAGTACCCTCCTGTTCAGACTTGCCAGAAAATCTGGTGTCTTTTCGAGGGGGGTATGGCGGTATTAGTCTGGTATAGCGGTGTTTTCCAGTCACAGTATGGCGGTATTGGTCAGGTCTGGTATGGCAGTGTTATCCAGTCACAGTGTGGCGGTATTGGTCAGGTCTGGTATGGCAGTGTTATTCAGTCACAGTGTGTCGGTATTGGTCATGTCTGGTATGGCGGTGTTATCCAGTCACAGTATGGCGGTATTGGTCAGGTCTGGTGTGGCTGTGTTATCCAGTCACAGTATGGCGGTATTGGTCAGGTCTGGTATAGTGGTGTTATCCAGTCACAGTATGGCGGTATTGGTCAGGTGTGGTATGGCAGTGTTATCCAGTCACAGTTTGGCGGTATTGGTCAGGCGTGGTATGACAGTGTTATCCAGTGACAGTATGGCGGTATTGGTCAGGTCTGGTGTGGCAGTGTTACCCAGTCACAGTATGGCGGTATTGGTCAGGTCTGGTATGACAGTGTTACCCAGTCACAGTATGGCGGTATTGGTCAGGTCTGGTGTGGCGGTATTGGTCAGGTCTGGTATGGCAGTGTTATCCAGTCACAGTATGGCGGTATTGGTCAGGTCTGGTATGGCAGTGTTATCCAGTCACAGTATGGCGGTATTGGTCAGGTCTGGTATGGAAGTGTTACCCAGTCACAGTGTGGCAATATTGGTCAGGTGTGTTATGACAGTGTTATCCAGCACAGTATGGCGGTATTGGTCAGGTCTGGTATGGCAGTGTTATCCAGTCACAGTATGGTTGTATTGGTCAGGTCTGGTATGGCAGTGTTATCCAGTCACAGTATGGCGGTATTGGTCAGGTCTGGTATGGCAGTGTTATCCAGTCACAGTGTGGCGGTATTGGTCAGGTCTGGTATGGAGGTGTTACCCAGTCACAGTATAGCGGTATTGGTCAGGTCTGGTGTGGCGGTGTTATCCAGTCACAGTATGGGGGTATTGGTCAGGTCTGGTGTGGCGGTGTTACCCAGTCACAGTTTGGTATACCTGTCCTGTAGTACCCTGTATATCCATGTACTGTATAGATGGAGTAGGGGGTCCTGTATACATGTACTGTATAGATGGAGTAGGGGCTCCTGTATATACATGTACTGTATGGATGGAGTAGGGGGTCCTGTATATACATGTACTGTATAGATGGAGTAGGGGGTCCTGTATATACATGTACTGTATAGATGGAGTAGGGGGTCCTGTATACATGTACTGTATAGATGGAGTAGGGGGCCCTGTATACATGTACTGTATAGATGGAGTAGGGGGTCCTGTATATACATGTACTGTATAGATGGAGTAGGGGTCCCTGTATATACATGTACTGTATAGATGGAGTAGGGGGTCCTGTATATACATGTACTGTATAGATGGAGTAGGGGGTCCTGTATACATGTACTGTATAGATGGAGTAGGGGGTCCTGTATACATGTACTGTATAGATGGAGTAGGGGGTCCTGTATACATGTACTGTATACATGGAGTAGGGGGCCCTGTATATATGTACTGTATAGATGGAGTAGGGGGCCCTGTATATACATGTACTGTATAGATGGAGTAGGGGGTCCTGTATACATGTACAGTATAGAGGGAGTAGGGGGTCCTGTATATACATGTACTGTATACATGGAGTTGGTTGCCCTGTATATACATGCAGGGCCGTCTTAACAGCATTATGGGCCCCTGGGCAGAGGTGCGAATTAACCACCCCCCCCCCCCCCTAGCGGCTGCCGCCCCTCTTATCTGGTAAGGTACAATGGTACCTTGGTTTAAGAGTAACTTGGTTTAAGAGCTCACAGTTTTTTAAAACTGTGACTTGGTTTAAGAGCATTGTTTTGGTTTAAGAGCTCCCTGTATTGGGTGGGAGGGCGGGTGGAGGAGGGACATGGTCTGCATAGCGGGGTCTACAGCCCTGTACTCTGACACAGGAAGTCTCCCTCACCTGCCAAATCATAGCAGATCCACTTCAGGCTGGGGCTTACATCAGGGGACAGGACTGTGGGGGTAATCTCTCCATAGCTGTAACCCCTCTCTCCCCGGACAGAGAGCGCTGCATGTATGTGCCCACATCTGCCCTGCTCATTCCTTCCTGCTCCCTGCAGTCTCTATCAGCCCTTGTGTTTCCCATCCTCTCCATTACTGTACAGTAACTTATAATATCACAATATGTTTGTTTCATCTGTTTTACATGTTATTCAGAATAATAAATCATTATTTTTTGGGTGTGGAACCAATTGTCTGCATTTCTATAATTTCTTATGGGAAAATTTGCTTTGGTTTAAGAGTGATTTGGATTACAAGCACGGTCCTGGAACGAATTATGCTCGTAATCCAAGGCACCACTGTATATTGCCTATAATAGTGATTGTCATATATGTTGCACACATACAGTATATCACTATTACAGGCAATATACCTTACCACCTATTTATCTACCATATAGATACAGGTATAAGGGTGGAGCAGTAGGTAGGTGGTTATATAGCCTATAATAGTGATATATGTGTACAAATATATATATATGGGGGGTACAGGTATATGTGGGGTATACAGGTGGTGGGTAAAAGCCTAATTAATATATATTGGTGCCCCTCTCTATATATGAGACATGTTGCTGTCCCTCTGCATATACGCCATGTTGTCTCCCTGTATACTGTATAATACAGGGAGTCTGTGTATACTGTATTATACAGTATACAGGGAAACAACACGGCTTATATATAGAGAAGGGCAAAACAACATGTCTCATATATACAGAGGGGCAACAACATGTCTATTATATATGAGAACCATGTTGTCTCCCTGTATGTATACTGTATAATACAATATACAGGGAAACAACATGTCTCATATATACAGAGGGGCAACAACATGACTTATATATACAGAGGGGCAACAACATGTCTCATATATACAGAGGGGCAACAACATGTCTCATATATACAGAGGGACAACAACATGTCTCATATATACAGAGGGGCAGCAACATGTCTCATATATACAGAGGGGCAACAACATGTCTCATATATACAGAGGGGCAACAACATGTCTCATATATACAGAGGGGCAACAACATGTCTCATATATACAGAGGGGCAACAACATGACTATTATATATGAGAACCATGTTGTTGCCCCTCTCTATATATGAACCATGTTGTTGCCCCTCTGTATATATAAGCCATGTTGTTTCCCTGTATATTGTATTATACAGTATACATACAGGGAGACAACAATAGAGTGATAGGTGAAGGATAAGTATATAATACACTGCTGTATACACTGAATGGAGATATATATACACTCAGGAGGAGGATAAGTATATAATACACTGCTGTATACACTGAATGGAGATATATATACACACTCAGGAGGAGGATAAGTATATAATACACTGCTGTATACACTGAATGGAGATATATATACACTCAGGAGGAGGATAAGTATATAATACATTGCTGTATACACTGAATGGAGATATATACACACACTCAGGAGGAGGATAAGTATATAATACATTGCTGTATACACTGAATGGAGATATATATATATACACTCAGGAGGAGGATAAGTATATAATACATTGCTGTATACACTGAATGGAGATATATATACACACTCAGGAGGAGGATAAGTATATAATACACTGCTGTATACACTGAATGGAGATATATATACACACTCAGGAGGAGGATAAGTATACAATACACTGCTGTATACACTGAATGGAGATATATATACACTCAGGAGGAAGATAAGTATATAATACACTGCTGTATACACTGAATGGAGATATATATACACTCAGGAGGAAGATAAGTATATAATACATTGCTGTATACACTGAATGGAGATATATATATATACACTCAGGAGGAGGATAAGTATATAATACATTGCTGTATACACTGAATGGAGATATATATATATATATACACTCAGGAGGAGGATAAGTATATAATACATTGCTGTATACACTGAATGGAGATATATATACACACTCAGGAGGAGGATAAGTATATAATACACTGCTGTATACACTGAATGGAGATATATATACACACTCAGGAGGAGGATAAGTATATAATACACTGCTGTATACACTGAATGGAGATATATATACACTCAGGAGGAGGATAAGTATATAATACATTGCTGTATACACTGAATGGAGATATATATACACACTCAGGAGGAGAATAAGTATTATAATACACTGCTGTATACACTGAATGGAGATATATATACACTCAGGAGGAAGATAAGTATATAATACACTGCTGTATACACTGAATGGAGATATATATACACTCAGGAGGAAGATAAGTATATAATACATTGCTGTATACACTGAATGGAGATATATATATATACACTCAGGAGGAGGATAAGTATATAATACATTGCTGTATACACTGAATGGAGATATATATACACACTCAGGAGGAGGATAAGTATTATAATACACTGCTGTATACACTGACTGGAGATATATATACACTCAGGAGGAAGATAAGTATATAATACACTGCTGTATACACTGAATGGAGATATATATACACTCAGGAGGAAGATAAGTATATAATACACTGCTGTATACACTGAATGGAGATATATATACACACTCAGGAGGAGGATAAGTATATAATACACTGCTGTATACACTGAATGGAGAGATATACACACTCAGGAGGAGGATAAGTATATAATACATTGCTGTATACACTGAATGGAGATATATATACACACTCAGGAGGAGCATAAGTATATAATACATTGCTGTATACACTGAATGGAGATATATATACACACTCAGGAGGAGGATAAGTATATAATACATTGCTGTATACACTGAATGGAGATATATATATACACTCAGGAGGAGGATAAGTATATAATACATTGCTGTATACACTGAATGGAGATATATATACACACTCAGGAGGAGGATAAGTATATAATACACTGCTGTATACACTGAATGGAGATATATATATACACACTCAGGAGGAGGATAAGTATATAATACACTGCTGTATACACTGAATGGAGATATATATACACTCAGAGGAGTTACACCCCCGATCCCTCCCCCTCCCTGTTTACCAGTTCACCCACGGCCCTGTCTGCATCCCTGCAGAGAGCACTCCCATGATTAACCCCTTCCCTGCCATCTCTCCTCCCCCCTCTGGTATCAGCACATACTCACTCAGGCTTTGTCCTTCAGGCCTCCAGCTTCTCCTTCCTCTCAGGGCTCTGCTGGTGACGTCACTCTCCTGCTCCGCACGGGAATGCAGGGGGTGAGAGAGACCTCTAGTGACCGGAAGCAGAATGCAGCTTCCTGCCACAAGAGCGAGCTGTGCACAGCCCCTATCTACCAGCGCTGATCAGGAGAACTCCCAGTTAAAGGGCCAGGGAATATGACACAGGGCAGGGGCCCCCTAGGACGCAAGGGCCCCCGGGCAGCTGCCTACCATGCCCAATGGGTAAGACGGCCCTGTATACATGTACTATATAGATGGAGTAGGGGGTCCTGTATATACATGTACTGTATAGATGGAGTAGGGGTTTCTGTATATATATGTACTGTATACATAGAGTAGGGGGTCCTGTATATACATGTACTGTATAGATGGAGTAGGAGGTCCTGTATATACATGTACTGTATACAGGGAGTAGGGGGTCCTGTATATACATGTACTGTATAGATGGAGTAGGGGGTCCTGTATATACCTGTACTGTATAGATGGAGTAGGGGGTCCTGTATACATGTACTGTATAGATGGAGTAGCGGGCCCTGTATACATGTACTGTATAGATGGAGTAGGGGGTCCTGTATATACATGTACTGTATAGATGGAGTAGGGGGTCCTGTATATACATGTACTGTATAGATGGAGTAGGGGGTCCTGTATATATATATGTACTGTATAGATGGAGTAGGGGGTTCTGTATATACATGTACTGTATACATGGAGTAGGGGGTCCTGTATATACATGTACTGTATAGATGGAGTAGGGGGCCCTGTATATATATGTACTGTATAGATGGAGTAGGGGGCCCTGTATATACATGTACTGTATAGTTGGCGTAGGGGGTCCTGTATATACATGTACTGTATAGATGGAGTAGGGGGTCCTGTATATACATGTACTGTATAGATGGAGTAGGGGGTCCTGTATATACATGTACTGTATAGATGGAGTAGGGGGTCCTGTATACATGTCCTGTATAGATGGAGTAGGGGGTCCTGTATACATGTACTGTATAGATGGAGTAGGGGGTCCTGTATACATGTACTGTATAGTTGGAGTAGGGGGTCCCGTATATACATGTAATGTATAGATGGAGTAGGGGGTCCTGTATATACATGTACTGTATAGATGGAGTAGGGGGCCCTGTATACATGTCCTGTATAGATGGAGTAGGGGGTCCTGTATATACATGTACTGTATAGATGGAGTAGGGGGCCCTGTATACCTGTACTGTATAGATGGAGTAGGGGGTCCTGTATATACATGTACTGTATAGATGGAGTAGGGGGCCCTGTATACATGTACTGTATAGATGGAGTAGGGGGTCCTGTATACATGTACTGTATAGATGGAGTAGGGGGCCCTGTATACCTGTACTGTATAGATGGAGTAGGGGGTCCTGTATATACATGTACTGTATAGATGGAGTAGGGGGCCCTGTATACATGTACTGTATAGATGGAGTAGGGGGTCCTGTATACATGTACTGTATAGATGGAGTAGGGGGTCTACCAGTTATTACTGTGGATGTTGTGAGGCAGCTTCCCTAGCAACCATTGCTCCCTGTAAAAATGAAAGCAGTAATCCTATTGGTTGCTAAGGCTCCAACTGCCGTGTCTGCTGCAGCTAATTATATCACCTGTGTTTGCAGTGAGGAGATTTTCCCATTTATCTCTATGGGGCGCCTCTCTTTCCCCTCCCCCTCCTCTCCTGTACATCTGGCGGGGACGGGACTTTCGCTAAAACCTTCCCGGGCACCCAATGTATCTGTGGGCCAAATTTGGGGTCAAACGGTTCAGGCGTTTGGAAGTCTAGTACTGTATAGATGGAGTAGGGGGCCCTGTATACATATACTGTATAGATGGAGTAGGGGGCCCTGTATACATGTACTGTATAGATGGAGTAGGGGGTCCTGTATATACATGTACTGTATAGATGGAGTAGGGGGTCCTGTATATACATGTACTGTATAGATGGAGTAGGGGGCCCTGTATATACATGTACTGTATAGATGGAGTAGGGGGCCCTGTATATACATGTATTGTATAGATAGAGTAGGGGGTCCTGTATACATGTACTGTATGGATGGAGTAGGGGGTCCTGTATACATGTACTGTATAGATGGAGTAGGGGGTCCTGTATACATGTACTGTATAGATGGAGTAGGGGGTCCTGTATATACATGTACTGTATAGATGGAGTAGGGGGTCCTGTATACATGTACTGTATAGATGGAGTAGGGGTCCTGTATATACATGTACTGTATAGATGGAGTAGGGGGTCCTGTATACATGTACTGTATAGATGGAGTAGGGGTTCCTGTATACCTGTACTGTATAGATGGAGTAGGGGGCCCTGTATACATGTACTGTATAGATGGAGTAGGGGTCCTGTATACATGTACTGTATAGATGGAGTAGGGCGTCTACCAGTTATTACTGTGGATGTTGTGAGGCAGCTTCCCTAGGAACCATTGCTCCCTGTGAAAATGAAAGCAGTAATCCTATTGGTTGCTAAGGCTCCAACTGCCGTGTCTGCTGCAGCTAATTATATCACCTGTGTTTGCAGTGAGGAGATTTTCCCATTCATCTCTATGGGGCGCCTCTCTTTCCCCTCCCCCTCCTCTCCTGTACATCTGGCGGGGACGGGACTTTCGCTAAAACCTTCCCGGGCACCCAATGTATCTGTGGGCCAAATTTGGGGTCAAACGGTTCAGGCGTTTGGAAGTCTAGTACTGTATAGATGGAGTAGGGGGCCCTGTATACATATACTGTATAGATGGAGTAGGGGGCCCTGTATACATGTACTGTATAGATGGAGTAGGGGGTCCTGTATATACATGTACTGTATAGATGGAGTAGGGGGCCCTGTATACATATACTGTATAGATGGAGTAGGGGGCCCTGTATACATGTACTGTATAGATGGAGTAGGGGGTCCTGTATATACATGTACTGTATAGATGGAGTAGGGGGTCCTGTATATACATGTACTGTATAGATGGAGTAGGGGGCCCTGTATATACATGTACTGTATAGATAGAGTAGGGGGCCCTGTATATACATGTATTGTATAGATGGAGTAGGGGGTCCTGTATACATGTACTGTATGGATGGAGTAGGGGGTCCTGTATACATGTACTGTATAGATGGAGTAGGGGGTCCTGTATACATGTACTGTATAGATGGAGTAGGGGGCCCTGTATATACATGTACTGTATAGATGGAGTAGGGTGTCCTGTATACATGTACTGTATGGATGGAGTAGGGGTCCTGTATACATGTACTGTATAGATGGAGTAGGGGGTCCTGTATACATGTACTGTATAGATGGAGTAGGGGGTCCTGTATATACCTGTACTGTATAGATGGAGTAGGGGGTCCTGTATACATGTACTGTATAGATGGAGTAGGGGGTCCTGTATACATGTACTGTATAGATGGAGTAGGGGGTCCTGTATATACATGTACTGTATAGATGGAGTAGGGGGTCCTGTATACATGTACTGTATAGATGGAGTAGGGGTTCCTGTATACCTGTACTGTATAGATGGAGTAGGGGGTCTACCAGTTATTACTGTGGATGTTGTGAGGCAGCTTCCCTAGCAACCATTGCTCCCTGTGAAAATGAAAGCAGTAATCCTATTGGTTGCTAAGGCTCCAACTGCCGTGTCTGCTGCAGCTAATTATATCACCTGTGTTTGCAGTGAGGAGATTTTCCCATTCATCTCTATGAGGCGCCTCTCTTTCCCCTCCCCCTCCCCTCCTGTACATCTGGCGGGGACGGGACCTTCGCAATAACCTTCCCGGGCACCTAATGTATCTGTGGGCCAAATTTGGGGTCAAACGGTTCAGGCGTTTGGAAGTCTGTAGAGGACAGACAGACAGACAGACAGAAGGACAGACAGACAGACAGACTTTGATTTTTATGATATAGATTACAGGGTGCGTTATTATTGCCGGCAATTTTCTTTCACTATTTTTGCACTTAGATTTTTTCCACTTTTTTCATTGTAATAGCAACTGCAACTAAAGGAAACTACATGTCTCCCCTATCAGACTCCCACTAGTGTAGCTGCAATTAAATAGCTGTAATAGCAAGGTTCGTTTTAGGTTCGGTTCGTACGAATCCGAACTTCACGAAAGTTCGCCGGATCAAACCAAACTTTTCAAAAGTTCGCTCATCCCTAATTTTTATGTATGCGAATAAAAAGATTATTTTTATTGTTTGAACTATACTCCCGTTTTTTCTTGTGTATACCTATTGTTGTAAATGGGTTGTTCATATTAGGATCTGGTGACACCTATTGGGGGATTTAATTATTACAACACCCCCTTGAACACTGGTGCGGTATATATCTTTATTTTCACTAGATCCTTTCTTTGTGTATTTAATACTGTTCCTGTAGCCCAGTAAGGGCCCCTGATATATACTGTTCCAGTAGCCCAGTAAGGGCACCTGATATATACTGTTCCTGTAGCCCAGTAAGGGCACCTGATATATACTGTTCCAGTAGCCCACTAAGGAAACCTGATATATACTGTTCCAGTAGCCCACTAAGGGCACCTGATATATACTGTTCCTGTAGCCCACTAAGGGCACCTGATATATACTGTTCCTGTAGCCCAGTAAGGGCACCTGATATATACTGTTCTAGTAGCCCACTAATGGCACCTGATATATACTGTTCCTGTAGCCCAGTAAGGGCACCTGATATATACTGTTCCTGTAGCCCACTAATGGCACCTGATATATACTGTTCTAGTAGCCCACTAAGGGCACCTGATATATACTGTTCCAGTAGCCCACTAAGGGCACCTGATATATACTGTTCCTGTAGCCCACTAATGGCACCTGATATATACTGTTCCTGTAGCCCAGTAAGGGCACCTGATATATACTGTTCTAGAAGCCCACTGAGGGCAAGTGATACCACACAGCGAAAAAATTTTCTTGGAATCCAAAGGCCGCTACATAGATCTTAGCAGCAGCAGCAGCAGTAGTTTTCAGTACCCAGTGTGTACACTGTGTGCACCAGACTTTTAGTGTCCCTATTTTACCGTGTGGGCACTGGGCACAATATACAGCAAGTGTTCTGGTAGCCCACTGCAGGCACGTTATACATAGTGTCCCTACAGCCCACTGCAGGCACGTTATACATAGTGTCCCTACAGCCCACTGCAGGCACGTTATACATAGTGTCCCTACAGCCCACTGTGGGCACGTTATACATAGTGTCCCTATAGGCACTTCAGCTCAGCCTTCCAAAAAATTGGTTTGAAGGCCCTAGAGGTGAGCCTTCCAACAATAGAGTAGCAGGCAGGCCATTGAGTTGAGCCCTCCAAAAATTATATTTGAGGCCCTAGAGATGCCCCCCCTCTCCTCCCACCCCAAAAAAGAAAAGAAAATGATCCTTAGTAGGTTCTACAATTGCTTCCTTTTCAAAATTACTTAAAGGCCCTTGAGGTGAGCCCCTGAGAAAAAAATTGGATCTAGTAGACCTTACAGGTGCATTGGTACAGTGGTTGAGGAGGAAGAGCAGGGGGTAATGTGACAGGGTCAGACAAAAGGCACTTCACTTCACTTTTGTCTGCTTTGCTCTGGTGGATGAGAAGTTTGGAAGTGTGGGTCAGTCCAGTGGATGTTCATTTTTATCAGCGTCAGGCGGTCATCACTCTGAGTGGATAGGTGGGTGCACTTATCCGTTATAATTCCCCCGGCTGTGCTGAACACCCTCTTCTCTGATAACACACTGGCGAGAGGGCAGGCCAGCACCTCCAAAGGGTACAGAGAGAGCTCAAGCCATGCGTCCAGCTTGGACACCCAATAAGTGTATAGCGCCGAGGGATAGAGGAGGACAGGGTTACGGTCTGCCATGTACTGCCATTTTCCCTCCTGCTGGTAGTAGGCACCTCAGTTCTGGATGTTTGGCGCAGGGGCCATTAAATTGTCCCACACTTTGAACAGTATTCTCTTTTTGGTCGTGGACCTCGCGGATGGTGTCACATTCCCGCAGGAACTGTCCTCTCTTCCGCCAGCGATGGTGGGCGGAGAGATCTCCGTTATCGTCTGCAGGAGTTCCACCTTGTATTGTTTTATCCGCTGGGTCCTCTCCTCCGGGGGAATGAGAGAGGAAACCTGGTCTCTATACCAGGGGTTAAGGAGTGCAAATATCCAGTACCGGCTACTGTCCATTATACGGACAACGTGTTTATCACTTACAAAGCCGCCCAACATGAAGTCTGCCATGTGTGCCAGACTCCGAACAAGCAACAATGGGCTGTCCCCACCAGAAGGAGCACTCTCCAATTCCTCCTCATCCTCCTCCTCTCCCCAACACGCTTGACCCACGGTACACAGCCAATGTGTGTGCACACTCCACCATGTCATGGTCCTCTTCTTCCTCCTGACATTGCAGCTGAGAAGCTGACAACAGTGTGCTCTGTGTTCTGCTCCAAAACATCTCCTGCTATACGGTCCTCCTCCCCACTCGTTCTGCTTTGTGGAGAGCAGGGATTGTTTAATGGCGCATAGGAGAGGGATGGTTACGCTAACTATAGCATCATGGTAGCTGATGCTCTGGGTGGATTCCTCGTATATGCGCAAAACTTCAAATATCTCTGCCATCCATGCCCAGTCATGGCTGGCGAACTGAGGTAGCTGAGTGGTAGGTAGGCACACGGGGATTTTGGAGCTGGTACTCCATCAGAACTCGCTGTTGCTCACACACCTTGGACAACATGTAATAGTGGTGATGTCGCACAGTAGCCGGTGTTGAGGCAAATGGAGTTGTTGCTGGATCTTCCTCAGGCTGGCAGTGGTACGACTTATGAAAGTGGGCACACAAGCTTCACACAGTAGCTGGGGAGGTTGGGGTAACTTACTGGTGGGGCCAGTACTGAGGTGGGTGGGGCCAGTACTGAGGTGGGTGGGGCCAGTACTGAGGTGGTGGGGCCAGTACTGAGGTGGGTGGGGCCAGTACTGAGGTGGGTGGGGCCAGTGCTGCTAACACATGTAATGTACTGAACTGGTTTACTATAGATATGGTCCAAGATAAATTAAATAAACTCAATGTAACCAAAGCTCCAGGGCCTGATGGATTACACCCCAGAAATCTTAGGGAACTCAGTTCTGTAATTTCTCTACCCTTGTATGAAATATTCCGTGATTCTTTGCTTACTGGTATTGGCCGAGGGACTGGCGTAAGGCAAATGTAATGCCGATCTTCAAAAAGGGCTCTCGAACTTCCCCAGGTAACTATAGACCCGTAAGCTTAACGTCCATTGTGGGGAAACTATTTGAGGGACTTATAAGGGACTATATCCAGGAATATATAGGAGACTATATCCAGGAATATATAGGGGGTAATAGTATATAAGAGACTACATCCAGGAATATATAGGGGGTAATAGTATATAAGGGACTACATCCAGGAATATATAGGGGTAATAGTATATAAGGGACTACATCCAGGAATATATAGGGGGTAATAGTATATAAGGGACTACATCCAGGAATATATAGGGGGTAATAGTATATAAGGGACTACATCCAGGAATATATAGGGGGTAATAGTATATAAGGGACTACATCCAGGAATATATAGGGGGTAATAGTATGTAAGGGACTACATCCAGGAATATATAGGGGTAATAGTATATAAGGGACTACATCCAGGAATATATAGGGGGTAATAGTATATAAGGGACTACATCCAGGAATATATAGGGGTAATAGTATATAAGGGACTACATCCAGGAATATATAGGGGTAATAGTATATAAGGGACTACATCCAGGAATATATAGGAGTAATAGTATATAAGGGACTACATCCAGGAATATATAGGGGGTAATAGTATATAAGGGACTACATCCAGGAATATATAGGGGGTAATAGTATATAGGTGACTACATCCAGGAATATATAGGGGTAATAGTATATAGGGGACTACATCCAGGAATATATAGGGGGTAATAGTATATAAGGGACTACATCCAGGAATATATAGGGGTAATAGTATATAAGGGACTACATCCAGGAATATATAGGGGTAATAGTATATAAGGGACTACATCCAGGAATATATAGGGGGTAATAGTATATAAGGGACTACATCCAGGAATATGTAGGGGTAATAGTATATAAGGGACTACATCCAGGAATATATAGGGGTAATAGTATATAAGGGACTACATCCAGGAATATACAGGGGGTAATAGTATATAGGGGACTACATCCAGGAATATATAGGGGTAATAGTATATAAGGGACTACATCCAGGAATATATAGGAGGTAATAGTATATAAGGGACTACATCCAGGAATATATAGGAGGTAATATTATATAAGGGACTACATCCAGGAATATATAGGGGTAATAGTATATAAGGGACTACATCCAGGAATATATAGGGGGTAATAGTATATAAGGGACTACATCCAGGAATATATAGGGGTAATAGTATATAAGGGACTACATCCAGGAATATATAGGGGGTAATAGTATATAAGGGACTACATCCAGGAATATATAGGGGGTAATAGTATATAAGGGACTACATCCAGGAATATATAGGGGGTAATAGTATGTAAGGGACTACATCCAGGAATATATAGGGGTAATAGTATATAAGGGACTACATCCAGGAATATATAGGGGGTAATAGTATATAAGGGACTACATCCAGGAATATATAGGGGTAATAGTATATAAGGGACTACATCCAGGAATATATAGGGGTAATAGTATATAAGGGACTACATCCAGGAATATACAGGGGGTAATAGTATATAAGGGACTACATCCAGGAATATATATAGGAGGTAATAGTATATAAGGGACTACATCCAGGAATATATAGGGGTAATAGTATATAAGGGACTACATCCAGGAATATATAGGGGGGTAATAGTATATAAGGGACTACATCCAGGAATATATAGGGGTAATAGTATATAAGGGACTACATCCAGGAATATATAGGGGTAATATATAAATGACTACATCCAGGAATATATAGGGGTAATAGTATATAAGGGACTACATCCAGGAATATATAGGGGGTAATAGTATATAAGGGACTACATCCAGGAATATATAGGGGGTAATAGTATATAAGTGACTACATCCAGGAATATATAGGGGGTAATAGTATATAAGGGACTACATCCAGGAATATATAGGGGGGTAATAGTATATAAGGGACTACATCCAGGAATATATAGGGGTAATAGTATATAAGGGACTACATCCAGGAATATATAGGAGTAATAGTATATAAGGGACTACATCCAGGAATATATAGGGGGTAATAGTATATAAGGGACTACATCCAGGAATATATAGGGGTAATAGTATATAAGGGACTACATCCAGGAATATATAGGGGTAATAGTATATAAGGGACTACATCCAGGAATATATAGGGGGTAATAGTATATAAGGGACTACATCCAGGAATATGTAGGGGTAATAGTATATAAGGGACTACATCCAGGAATATATAGGGGTAATAGTATATAAGGGACTACATCCAGGAATATACAGGGGGTAATAGTATATAGGGGACTACATCCAGGAATATATAGGGGTAATAGTATATAAGGGACTACATCCAGGAATATATAGGAGGTAATAGTATATAAGGGACTACATCCAGGAATATATAGGAGGTAATATTATATAAGGGACTACATCCAGGAATATATAGGGGTAATAGTATATAAGGGACTACATCCAGGAATATATAGGGGGTAATAGTATATAAGGGACTACATCCAGGAATATATAGGGGTAATAGTATATAAGGGACTACATCCAGGAATATATAGGGGTAATAGTATATAAGGGACTACATCCAGGAATATATAGGGGGTAATAGTATGTAAGGGACTACATCCAGGAATATATAGGGGTAATAGTATATAAGGGACTACATCCAGGAATATATAGGGGGTAATAGTATATAAGGGACTACATCCAGGAATATATAGGGGTAATAGTATATAAGGGACTACATCCAGGAATATATAGGGGTAATAGTATATAAGGGACTACATCCAGGAATATACAGGGGGTAATAGTATATAAGGGACTACAGCCAGGAATATATAGGGGTAATATATAAATGACTACATCCAGGAATATATAGGGGTAATAGTATATAAGGGACTACATCCAGGAATATATAGGGGGTAATAGTATATAAGGGACTACATCCAGGAATATATAGGGGGTAATAGTATATAAGTGACTACATCCAGGAATATATAGGGGGTAATAGTATATAAGAGACTACATCCAGGAATATATAGGAGGTAATAGTATATAAGGGACTACATCCAGGAATATATAGGAGGTAATAGTATATAAGAGACTACATCCAGGAATATATAGGAGGTAATAGTATATAAGGGACTACATCC
This sequence comes from Dendropsophus ebraccatus, assembly GCF_027789765.1. Taxonomy (NCBI): domain Eukaryota; kingdom Metazoa; phylum Chordata; class Amphibia; order Anura; family Hylidae; genus Dendropsophus; species Dendropsophus ebraccatus. The sequence continues at coordinate 93,034,947 of NC_091465.1, read as the reverse complement.
ATGAATATATAGGGGTAATAGTATATAAGGGACTACATCCAGGAATATACAGGGGGTAATAGTATATAAGGGACTACATCCAGGAATATATAGGGGTAATAGTATATAAGGGACTACATCCAGGAATATATAGGGGTAATAGTATATAAGGGACTACATCCAGGAATATATAGGGGGTAATAGTATATAAGGGACTACATCCAGGAATATATATAGGAGGTAATAGTATATAAGGGACTACATCCCGGAATATATAGGGGTAATAGTATATAAGGGACTACATCCAGGAATATATAGGGGTAATAGTATATATGGGACTACATCCAGTAATATATAGGGGTAATAGTATATAAGGGACTACATCCAGGAATATATAGGGGTAATAGTATATAAGGGACTACATCCAGGAATATATAGGGGTAATAGTATATAAGAGACTACATCCAGGAATATATAGGGGGGTAATAGTATATAAGGGACTACATCCAGGAATATATAGGGGGTAATAGTATATATGGGACTACATCCAGGAATATATAGGGGTAATAGTATATAAGGGACTACATCCAGGAATATATAGGGGGTAATAGTATATAAGGGACTACATCCAGGAACATATAGGGGGTAATAGTATATAAGAGACTACATCCAGGAATATATAGGGGGTAATAGTATATAAGGGACTACATCCAGGAATATATAGGGGGTAATAGTATATAAGGGAGTACATCCAGGAATATGTAGTGGCTAATAGTATATAAGGGACTCTATCCAGGAATATAGAGGGGTAATAGTATATAAGAGACTACATCCAGGAATATATAGGGGGGTAATAGTATATAAGGGACTACATCCAGGAATATATAGGAGGTAATAGTATATATGGGACTACATCCAGGAATATATAGGGGTAATAGTATATAAGGGACTACATCCAGGAATATATAGGGGGCAATAGTATATAAGGGACTACATCCAGGAACATATAGGGGGTAATAGTATATAAGAGACTACATCCAGGAATATATAGGGGGTAATAGTATATAAGGGACTACATCCAGGAATATATAGGGGTAATAGTATATAAGGGACTACATCCAGGAATATATAGAGGTAATAGTATATAAGGGACTACATCCATGAATATATAGGGGTAATAGTATATAAGGGACTACATCCAGGAATATACAGGGGGTAATAGTATATAAGGGACTACATCCAGGAATATATAGGGGTAATAGTATATAAGGGACTACATCCAGGAATATATAGGGGTAATAGTATATAAGGGACTACATCCAGGAATATATAGGGGGTAATAGTATATAAGGGACTACATCCAGGAATATATATAGGAGGTAATAGTATATAAGGGACTACATCCCGGAATATATAGGGGTAATAGTATATAAGGGACTACATCCAGGAATATATAGGGGTAATAGTATATATGGGACTACATCCAGGAATATATAGGGGTAATAGTATATAAGGGACTACATCCAGGAATATATAGGGGTAATAGTATATAAGGGACTACATCCAGGAATATATAGGGGTAATAGTATATAAGAGACTACATCCAGGAATATATAGGGGGGTAATAGTATATAAGGGACTACATCCAGGAATATATAGGGGGTAATAGTATATATGGGACTACATCCAGGAATATATAGGGGTAATAGTATATAAGGGACTACATCCAGGAATATATAGGGGGCAATAGTATATAAGGGACTACATCCAGGAACATATAGGGGGTAATAGTATATAAGAGACTACATCCAGGAATATATAGGGGGTAATAGTATATAAGGGACTACATCCAGGAATATATAGGGGGTAATAGTATATAAGGGAGTACATCCAGGAATATGTAGTGGCTAATAGTATATAAGGGACTACATCCAGGAATATAGAGGGGTAATAGTATATAAGAGACTACATCCAGGAATATATAGGGGGGTAATAGTATATAAGGGACTACATCCAGGAATATATAGGAGGTAATAGTATATATGGGACTACATCCAGGAATATATAGGGGTAATAGTATATAAGGGACTACATCCAGGAACATATAGGGGGTAATAGTATATAAGGGACTACATCCAGGAATATATAGGGGTAATAGTATATAAGGGACTACATCCAGGAATATATAGGGGTAATAGTATATAAGGGACTACATCCAGGAATATATAGGGGGTAATAGTATATAAGGGAGTACATCCAGGAATATGTAGTGGCTAATAGTATATAAGGGACTACATCCAGGAATATAGAGGGGTAATAGTATATAAGAGACTACATCCAGGAATATATAGGGGGGTAATAGTATATAAGGGACTACATCCAGGAATATATAGGGGGTAATAGTATATAAGGGACTACATCCAGTAATATATAGGAGGAAATAGTATATAGGGGACTACATCCAGGAATATATAGGGGTAATAGTATATAAGGGACTACATCCAGGAATATATAGGAGGTAATAGTATATAAGGGACTACATCCAGGAATATATATAGGAGGTAATAGTATATAAGGGACTACATCCCGGAATATATAGGGGTAATAGTATATAAGGGACTACATCCAGGAATATATAGGGGGGTAATAGTATATAAGGGACTACATCCAGGAATATATAGGGGGGTAATAGTATATAAGGGACTACATCCAGGAATATATAGGGGTAATAGTATATAAGGGATTACATCCAGGAATATATAGGGGTAATAGTATATAAGAGACTACATCCAGGAATATGTAGGGGTAATAGTATATAAGTGATAACCAGCAGGGTTTTACTAAGGACAGAAGCTGCCAAACCAACCTAATATGTTTCTATGAAGAGGTGAGTAGAAGCCTGGATGGGGGGGGCGGCTGTGGATATCGTGTACCTGGATGGGGGGTGGCTGTGGATATCGTGTACCTGGATGGGGGGGCTGTGGATATCGTGTACCTGGATGGGGGGGCGGCTGTGGATATCGTGTACCTGGATGGGGGGCGGCTGTGGATGTCATGTACCTGGATGCGGGCGGCTGTGGATATCGTGTACCTGGATGGGGGGGCGGCTGTGGATATCGTGTACCTGGATGGCGGCGCGGCTGTGGATATCGTGTACCTGGATGGGGGGCGGCTGTGGATATCGTGTACCTGGATGGGGGGGGCGGCTGTGGATATCGTGTACCTGGATGGGGGGGGCGGCTGTGGATATCGTGTACCTGGATGGGGGGGGCGGCTGTGGATATCGTGTACCTGGATGGGGGGGGGGTGGCTGTGGATATCGAGTACCTGGATGGCGGCGCGGCTGTGGATATCATGTACCTGGATGGGGGCGCGGCTGTGGATATCGTGTACCTGGATGGGGGGACAGCTGTGGATATCGTGTACCTGGATGGGGGGGGCGGCTGTGGATATCGTGTACCTGGATGGGGGGGGGGGGCGGCTGTGGATATCGTGTACCTGGATGGGGGGAGGCTGTGGATATCGTGTACCTGGATGGGGGGTGGCTGTGGATATCGTGTACCTGGATGGGGGGGGTGGCTGTGGATATCGTGTACCTGGATGGGGGGGGGGCGGCTGTGGATATCGTGTACCTGGATGGGGGGGCGGCTGTGGATGTCATGTACCTGGATGCGGGCGGCTGTGGATATCGTGTACCTGGATGGGGGGCGGCTGTGGATATCGTGTACCTGGATGGCGGCGCGGCTGTGGATATCGTGTACCTGGATGGGGGGCGGCTGTGGATATCGTGTACCTGGATGGGGGGGGGGCGGCTGTGGATATCGTGTACCTGGATGGGGGGGGGCGGCTGTGGATATCGTGTACCTGGATGGGGGGGGGCGGCTGTGGATATCGTGTACCTGGATGGGGGGGGGGGTGGCTGTGGATATCGAGTACCTGGATGGCGGCGCGGCTGTGGATATCATGTACCTGGATGGGGGCGCGGCTGTGGATATCGTGTACCTGGATGGGGGGGACAGCTGTGGATATCGTGTACCTGGATGGGGGGGGCGGCTGTGGATATCGTGTACCTGGATGGGGGGGTGGCTGTGGATATCGTGTACCTGGATGGGGGGGAGGCTGTGGATATCGTGTACCTGGATGGGGGGCAGCTGTGGATATCGTGTACCTGGATGGGGGGTGGCTGTGGATATCGTGTACCTGGATGGGGGCGCGGCTGTGGATATCGTGTACCTGGATGGGGGGCGGCTGTGGATATCGTGTACCTGGATAGGGGGCAGCTGTGGATATCGTGTACCTGGATGGGGGGTGGCTGTGGATATCGTGTACCTGGATGGGGGGGCGGCTGTGGATATCGTGTACCTGGATGGGGGGCGGCTGTGGATATCGTGTACCTGGATGGGGGGGCGGCTGTGGATATCGTGTACCTGGATGGGGGGGGCGGCTGTGGATATCGTGTACCTGGATGGGGGGCGGCTGTGGATGTCATGTACCTGGATGCGGGCGGCTGTGGATATTGTGTACCTGGATGGGGGGGGCGGCTGTGGATATCGTGTACCTGGATGGGGGTGGGGGGGTGGCTGTGGATATCGAGTACCTGGATGGCGGCGCGGCTGTGGATATTGTGTACCTGGATGGGGGCGCGGCTGTGGATATCGTGTACCTGGATGGGGGGGACAGCTGTGGATATCGTGTACCTGGATGGGGGGGGGGGGCGGCTGTGGATATCGTGTTTCTGGATGGGAGGCGGCTGTGGATATCGTGTACCTGGATGGGGGGGGGCTGTGGATATCGTGTACCTGGATGGCGGTGCGGCTGTGGATATCGTGTACCTGGATGGGGGGCGGCTGTGGATATCGTGTACCTGGATGGGGGGCGGCTGTGGATATCGTGTACCTGGATGGGGGGTGGCTGTGGATATCGTGTACCTGGATGGGGGCGCGGCTGTGGATATCGTGTACCTGGATGGGGGGCGGCTGTGGATATCGTGTACCTGGATGGGGGGCAGCTGTGGATATCGTGTACCTGGATGGGGGGTGGCTGTGGATATCGTGTACCTGGATGGGGGGGCGGCTGTGGATATCGTGTACCTGGATGGAGGGCGGCTGTGGATATCGTGTACCTGGATGGGGGGGGCGGCTGTGGATATCGTGTACCTGGATGGGGGGGGGGGGCGGCTGTGGATATCGTGTACCTGGATGGGGGCGCGGCTGTGAATATCGTGTACCTGGATGGGGGGGCGGCTGTGGATATCGTGTACCTGGATGGGAGCGCGGCTGTGGATATCGTGTACCTGGATGGGGGGGCGGCTGTGGATATCGTGTACCTGGATGGGGGGGACAGCTGTGGATATCGTGTACCTGGATGGGGGGGGCGGCTGTGTGTGGATATCGTGTTTCTGGATGGGGGGCGGCTGTGGATATCGTGTACCTGGATGGGGGGGTGGCTGTGGATATCGTGTACCTGGATGGGGGGCGGCTGTGGATATCGTGTACCTGGATGGGGGCGGCTGTGGATATCGTGTACCTGGATGGGGGGCGGCTGTGGATATCGTGTACCTGGATGGGGGGCGGCTGTGGATATCGTGTACCTGGATAGGGGCGCTGCTGTGGATATCGTGTACCTGGATGGGGGGGGTGGCTGTGGATATCGTGTACCTGGATGGGGGGGGGGGCTGTGGATATCGTGTACCTGGATAGGGGGGGCGGCTGTGGATATCGTGTACCTGGATGGGAGGGGCTGCTGTGGATATCGTGTACCTGGATGGGGGAGGCTGCTGTGGATATCGTGTACCTGGATGGGGGGGGGCGGCTGTGGATATCGTGTACCTGGATAGGAGGGGCTGCTGTGGATATCGTGTACCTGGATGGGGGGGCTGCTGTGGATATCGTGTACCTGGATTTTGCAGGTACACATGGACATCTGATGGGTAAGGTAAAGTCTATCGGTTTGGAAAGTTTGATGCGTAACTGGATTGAAAACTGGCTTAATAATGGTCCCCAGAGAGTGGTGGTCAATGATTCCTCCTCCGAATGGTCCCCGGTAATAAGTGGTGTACCCCAAGGGTCAGTACTGGGCCCTCTTCTGTTTAACTTGTTTACTAATGATATTGAGAATGGAATTAACAGCAATGTTTCTATCTTTGCAGATGACACCAAGCTTTGTAGTACAGTCTATGGAGGATGTGCAGATGTTACAGGCTTTGTAGTACAGTCTATGGAGGATGTGCAGATGTTACAGGCTTTGTAGTACAGTACAGTCTATGGAGGATGTGCAGATGTTACAGGCTTTGTAGTACAGTACAGTCTATGGAGGATGTGCAGATGTTACAGGCTGTGTAGTACAGTACAGTCTATGGAGGATGTGCAGATGTTACAGGCTTTGTAGTACAGTACAGTCTATGGAGGATGTGCAGATGTTACAGGATGTGTAGTACAGTACAGTCTATGGAGGATGTGCAGATGTTACAGGATGTGTAGTACAGTACAGTCTATGGAGGATGTGCAGATGTTACAGGATGTGTAGTACAGTACAGTCTATGGAGGATGTGCAGATGTTACAGGCTTTGTAGTACAGTACAGTCTATGGAGGATGTGCAGATGTTACAGGCTTTGTAGTACAGTACAGTCTATGGAAGATGTGTAGATGTTACAGGCTTTGTAGTACATTACAGTCTATGGAGGATGTGCAGATGTTACAGGCTTTGTAGTACAGTACAGTCTATGGAGGATGTGCAGATGTTACAGGCTTTGTAGTACAGTACAGTCTATGGAGGATGTGCAGATGTTACAGGCTTTGTAGTACATTACAGTCTATGGAGGATGTGCAGATGTTACAGGCTTTGTAGTACAGTACAGTCTATGGAGGATGTGCAGATGTTACAGGCTTTGTAGTACAGTACAGTCTATGGAGGATGTGCAGATGTTACAGGCTTTGTAGTACATTACAGTCTATGGAGGATGTGCAGATGTTACAGGCTTTGTAGTACAGTACAGTCTATGGAGGATGTGCAGATGTTACAGGCTTTGTAGTACATTACAGTCTATGGAGGATGTGCAGATGTTACAGGCTTTGTAGTACAGTACAGTCTATGGAGGATGTGCGGATATTACAGGCTTTGTAGTACAGAACAGTCTATGGAGGATGTGCGGATATTACAGGCTTTGTAGTACAGTCTATGGAGGATGTGCAGATGTTACAGGCTTTGTAGTACAGTACAGTCTATGGAGGATGTGCAGATGTTACAGGCTTTGTAGTACAGTCTATGGAGGATGTGCAGATGTTACAGGCTTTGTAGTACAGTCTATGGAGGATGTGCAGATGTTACAGGCTTTGTAGTACAGTACAGTCTATGGAGGATGTGCAGATGTTACAGGCTTTGTAGTACATTACAGTCTATGGAGGATGTGCAGATGTTACAGGCTTTGTAGTACATTACAGTCTATGGAGGATGTGCAGATGTTACAGGCTTTGTAGTACAGTACAGTCTATGGAGGATGTGCAGATGTTACAGGCTTTGTAGTACAGTACAGTCTATGGAGGATGTGCAGATGTTACAGGCTTTGTAGTACATTACAGTCTATGGAGGATGTGCAGATGTTACAGGCTTTGTAGTACAGTACAGTCTATGGAGGATGTGCAGATGTTACAGGCTTTGTAGTACATTACAGTCTATGGAGGATGTGCAGATGTTACAGGCTTTGTAGTACAGTACAGTCTATGGAGGATGTGCGGATATTACAGGCTTTGTAGTACAGAACAGTCTATGGAGGATGTGCGGATATTACAGGCTTTGTAGTACAGTCTATGGAGGATGTGCAGATGTTACAGGCTTTGTAGTACAGTACAGTCTATGGAGGATGTGCAGATGTTACAGGCTTTTTAGTACAGTCTATGGAGGATGTGCAGATGTTACAGGCTTTGTAGTACAGTCTATGGAGGATGTGCAGATGTTACAGGCTTTGTAGTACAGTACAGTCTATGGAGGATGTGCAGATTTTACAGGCTTTGTAGTACAGTACAGTCTATGGAGGATGTGCAGATGTTACAGGCTTTGTAGTACAGTACAGTCTATGGAGGATGTGCAGATTTTACAGGCTTTGTAGTACAGTACAGTCTATGGAGGATGTGCAGATGTTACAGGCTTTGTAGTACATTACAGTCTATGGAGGATGTGCAGATGTTACAGGCTTTGTAGTACAGTACAGTCTATGGAGGATGTGCAGATGTTACAGGATGACTTAGACACTGAGTGTTTGGGCGTCCACTTTGCAAATGAGGTTCAATGTGGATAAATGTAAAGTTATGCACCTGGGGGGAGTAATAACCTGCAGCATCCTATGTCCTGGGGGAGTAATAACCTGCAGCATCCTATGTCCTGGGGGGAGTAATAACCTGCAGCATCCTATGTCCTGGGGGGAGTAATAACCTGCAGCATCCTATGTCCTGGGGGGAGTAATAACCTGCAGCATCCTATGTCCTGGGGGGAGTAATAACCTGCAGCATCCTATGTCCTGGGGGGAGTAATAACCTGCAGCATCCTATGTCCTGGGGGGAGTAATAACCTGCAGCATCCTATGTCCTGGGGGGAGTAATAACCTGCAGCATCCTATGTCCTGGGGGGAGTAATAGCCTGCAGCATCATATGTCCTGGGGGGAGTAATAACCTGCAGCATCCTATGTCCTGGGGGGAGTAATAACCTGCAGCATCCTATGTCCTGGGGTGGTTACACTGGTGCAGTCGCTGATGGAGAAGGATCTGGTTGTACTTGTAGATAATAGACTACAGAACAGCACAATGTCAGTCAGCTGCTTGTAAGGCCGGCAGGATATTGTCATGTATATACCCGGCCTGGACTCTGGGGACAGGGATATAATATTACCCCCCTATAAAGCTTTGGTGCGGCCTCACCCGGAGAGACAAGGGGGCGCTGCCTCCACCCAGAGAGACAAGGGGGCGCTGCCTCCACCCAGAGAGACAAGGGGGCGCTGCCTCCACCCAGAGAGACAAGGGGGCGCTGCCTCCACCCAGAGAGACAAGGGGGCGCTGCCTCCACCCAGAGAGACAAGGGGGCGCTGCCTCCACCCGGAGAGACAAGGGGGCGCTGCCTCCACCCAGAGAGACAAGGGGGCGCTGCCTCCACCCAGAGAGACAAGGGGGCGCTGCCTCCACCCAGAGAGACAAGGGGGCGCTGCCTCCACCCAGAGAGACAAGGGGGCGCTGCCTCCACCCAGAGAGACAAGGGGGCGCTGCCTCCACCCAGAGAGACAAGGGGGCGCTGCCTCCACCCAGAGAGACAAGGGGGCGCTGCCTCCGCCTGGAAAGACAAGGGGGCGCTGCCTCCGCCCGGAGAGACAAGGGGGCGCTGCCTCCGCCTGGAGAGACAAGAGGGCGCTGCCTCCGCCCGGAGAGACAAGGGGGCGCTGCCTCCGCCCGGAGAAAAAAAAGTTCAACCTCCGGAGGCGACAAGCCTTCTTTACCATGAGAACTGTGAATCTGTGGAACAGTCACCACAGGATCTGGTCACAGCAACAACAGGAGAGACAAGAGCCAAAATAATATAAGTAAATATGTATAGAACCTATCACCCCTCCCCCTTCCCTGTATGTATAGAGCCTATCACTCCTCCCCCTTCCCTGTATGTATAGAGCCTATCACCCCTCCCCCTTCCCTGTATGTATAGAGCCTATCACTCCTCCCCCTTCCCTGTATGTATAGAGCCTATCACCCCTCCCCCTTCCCTGTATGTATAGAAGCTATCACCCCTCCCCCTTCCTGTATGTATAGTACTATCACCCCTCCCCCTTCCCTGTATGTATAGTACTATCACCCCTCCCCCTTCCCTGTATGTATAGAGCCTATCACTCCTCCCCCTTCCCTGTATGTATAGAAGCTATCACCCCTCCCCCTTCCTGTATGTATAGTACTATCACCCCTCCCCCTTCCCTGTATGTATAGAGCCTATCACCCCTCCCCCTTCCCTGTATGTATAGTACTATCACCCCTCCCCCTTCCCTGTATGTATAGTACTATCACCCCTCCCCCTTCCCTGTATGTATAGAGCCTATCACCCCTCCCCCTTCCCTGTATGTATAGTACTATCACCCCTCCCCCTTCCCTGTATGTATAGTACTATCACCCCTCCCCCTTCCTGTATGTATAGTACTATCACCCCTCCCCCTTCCCTGTATGTATAGAGCCTATCACCCCTCCCCCTTCCCTGTATGTATAGTACTATCACCCCTCCCCCTTCCTGTATGTATAGTACTATCACCCCTCCCCCTTCCTGTATGTATAGTACTATCACCCCTCCCCCTTCCCTGTATGTATAGTACTATCACCCCTCCCCCTTCCCTGTATGTATAGAGCCTATCACTCCTCCCCCTTCCCTGTATGTATAGAGCCTATCACCCCTCCCCCTTCCCTGTATGTATAGAAGCTATCACCCCTCCCCCTTCCTGTATGTATAGTACTATCACCCCTCCCCCTTCCCTGTATGTATAGTACTATCACCCCTCCCCCTTCCCTGTATGTATAGTACTATCACCCCTCCCCCTTCCCTGTATGTATAGTACTATCACCCCTCCCCCTTCCCTGTATGTATAGTACTATCACCCCTCCCCCTTCCCTGTATGTATAGAGCCTATCACCCCTCCCCCTTCCCTGTATGTATAGTACTATCACCCCTCCCCCTCCCCTGTATGTATAGTACTATCACCCCTCCCCCTTCCCTGTATGTATAGAACCTATCACCCCTCCCCCTTCCCTATATGTATAGTACTATCACCCATCCCCCTCCCCTGTATGTATAGTACTATCACCCCTCCCCCTTCCCTGTATGTATAGTACTATCACCCCTCCCCCTTCCCTGTATGTATAGTACTATCACCCCTCCCCCTCCCTGTATGTATAGTACTATCACCCCTCCCCCTCCCTGTATGTATAGAGCCTATCACCCCTCCCCCTTCCCTGTATGTATAGAGCCTATCACCCCTCCCCCTTCCCTGTATGTATAGTACTATCACCCCTCCCCCTCCCCTGTATGTATAGTACTATCACCCCTCCCCCTTCCCTGTATATGTATAGAACCTATCACCCCTCCCCCTTCCCTGTATATGTATAGAACCTATCACCCCTCCCCCTCCCCTGTATGTATAGTACTATCACCCCTCCCCCTTCCCTGTATGTATAGTACTATCACCCCTCCCCCTCCCCTGTATGTATAGTACTATCACCCCTCCCCCTTCCCTGTATGTATAGAGCCTATCACCCCTCCCCCTCCCCTGTATGTATAGTACTATCACCCCTCCCCCTTCCCTGTATGTATAGTACTATCACCCCTCCCCCTTCCCTGTATGTATAGTACTATCACCCCTCCCCCTTCCCTGTATGTATAGTACTATCACCCCTCCCCCTTCCCTGTATGTATAGTACTATCACCCCTCCCCCTTCCCTGTATGTATAGTACTATCACCCCTCCCCCTTCCCTGTATGTATAGAACCTATCACCCCTCCCCCTTCCCTGTATGTATAGAGCCTATCACCCCTCCCCCTCCCCTGTATGTATAGTACTATCACCCCTCCCCCTTCCCTGTATGTATAGCGCCCATCACCCCTCCCCCTTCCCTGTATGTATAGTACTATCACCCCTCCCCCTTCCCTGTATGTATAGCGCCCATCACCCCTTCCCCTTCCCTGTATGTATAGTACTATCACCCCTCCCCCTTCCCTGTATGTATAGAACCTATCACCCCTCCCCCTTCCCTGTATGTATAGAGCCTATCACCCCTCCCCCTCCCCTGTATGTATAGAGCCTATCACCCCTCCCCCTTCCCTGTATGTATAGAACCTATCACCCCTCCCCCTTCCCTGTATGTATAGAGCCTATCACCCCTCCCCCTTCCCTGTATGTATAGTACTATCACCCCTCCCCCTTCCCTGTATGTATAGTACTATCACCCCTCCCCCTTCCCTGTATGTATAGTACTATCACCCCTCCCCCTTCCCTGTATGTATAGAGCCTATCACCCCTCCCCCTTCCCTGTATGTATAGTACTATCACCCCTCCCCCTTCCCTGTATGTATAGTACTATCACCCCTCCCCCTTCCCTGTATGTATAGTACTATCACCCCTCCCCCTTCCCTGTATGTATAGTACTATCACCCCTCCCCCTTCCCTGTATGTATAGTACTATCACCCCTCCCCCTCCTGTATGTATAGTACTATCACCCCTCCCCCTTCCCTGTATGTATAGTACTATCACCCCTCCCCCTTCCCTGTATGTATAGAGCCTATCACCCCTCCCCCTTCCCTGTATGTATAGTACTATCACCCCTCCCCTGTATGTATAGTACTATCACCCCTCCCCCTTCCCTGTATGTATAGTACTATCACCCCTCCCCTGTATGTATAGTACTATCACCCATCCCCCTTCCCTGTATGTATAGTACTATCACCCCTCCCCCTTCCCTGTATGTATAGTACTATCACCCCTCCCCCTTCCCTGTATGTATAGAGCCTATCACCCCTCCCCCTCCCCTGTATGTATAGAGCCTATCACCCCTCCCCCTTCCCTGTATGTATAGAGCCTATCACCCCTCCCCCTTCCCTGTATGTATAGAACCTATCACCCCTTCCCTGTATGTATAGAGCCTATCACCCCTCCCCCTTTCCTGTATCCATCCCCTCCTTGTATATCCCCCTTCCCTGTATCCATCCCCTCCTTGTATATCCCCCTTCCCTCCATCCATCCCCTCCTTGTATATCCCCCTTCCCTGTATCCATCCCCTCCTTGTATATCCCCCTTCCCTGTATCCATCCCCTCCTTGTATATCCCCCTTCCCTGTATCCATCCCCTCCTTGTATATCCCCCTTCCCTCCATCCATCCCCTCCTTGGTTGAACTTGATGGACATGTGTCTTTTTTCAACCGTATTAACTATGTAACTATATATGTAACTATATATAACTATATAACTATGTATAACTATGTATAACTATGTATAACTATATAACTATGTATAACTATATATAACTATGTATAACTATATAACTATGTATAACTATATATAACTATGTAACTATGTATAACTATGTATAACTATGTATAACTATATAACTATGTATAACTATATAACTATGTATAACTATATATAACTATGTATAACTATATAACTATGTATAACTATATATAACTATGTATAACTATATAACTATGTATAACTATATATAACTATGTAACTATGTATAACTATGTATAACTATGTATAACTATATAACACTATGTATAACTATGTATAACTATGTATAACTATATAACTATGTATAACTATGTATAACTATGTATAACTATATATAACTATGTAACTATATATAACTATATAACTATGTATAACTATGTATAACTATATATAACTATATAACTATGTATAACTATATATAACTATGTAACTATATATGTAACTATATATAACTATATAACTATGTATAACTATGTATAACTAAATATAACTATGTAACTATGTATAACTAAATATAACTATATAACTATGTATAACTATGTATAACTATATAACTATGTATAACTATGTATAACTATATAACACTATGTATAACTGTATAACTATGTATAACTATATATAACTATGTATAACTATATAACTATATATAACTATATAACTATGTATAACTAAATATAACTATGTAACTATGTATAACTAAATATAACTATATAACTATGTATAACTATGTATAACTGTATAACTATGTATAACTATATATAACTATGTATAACTATATAACTATATATAACTATATAACTATGTATAACTATATATAACTATGTATAACTATATATAACTATGTATAACTATATAACTATGTATAACTATATATAATTATGTATAACTATGTAACTATGTATAACTATGTAACTATATATAACTATATAACTATGTATAACTATATATAACTATGTATAACTATATATAACTATGTATAACTATATATAACTATGTATAACTATGTATAACTATGTATAACTATATAACTATGTAACCATGTATAACTATGTATAACTATGTAACTATGTATAACTATATAACTATGTATAACTATATAACTATGTATAACTATGTAACTATGTATAACTATGTATAACTATGTAACTATGTATAACTATATAACTATGTATAACTACATAACTATGTATAACTATGTAACTATGTATAACTATGTAACTATGTATAACAATGTATAACTATATAACTATGTAACCATGTATAACTATGTATAACTATATAACTATGTATAACTATATAACTATATAACTATGTATAACTATGTATAACTATGTAACTATATATAACTATATAACTATGTATAACTATGTAACTATATATAACTATATAACTATGTATAACTATATATAACTATGTATAACTATGTATAACTAAATATAACTATATAACTATGTATAACTATATAACTATGTATAACTATGTATAACTATATAACACTATGTATAACTGTATAACTATGTATAACTATATAACACTATGTATAACTGTATAACTATGTATAACTATGTATAACTATATAACACTATGTATAACTGTATAACTATGTATAACTGTATAACTATGTATAACTATATATAACTATATAACTATGTATAACTATGTATAACTATATAACTATGTATAACTATATATAACTATGTATAACTATATAACTATGTATAACTATATATAACTATGTATAACTAAATATAACTATATAACTATGTATAACTATATAACACTATGTATAACTATGTATAACTATGTATAACTGTATAACTATGTAACTATGTATAACTATGTAACTATGTATAACTATGTATAACTATGTATAACTGTATAACTATGTAACTATGTATAACTATGTAACTATGTATAACTATGTATAACTATGTATAACTATATAACTATGTAAAACTATGTATAACTATATAACTATGTAAAACTATGTATAACTATGTATAACTATGTATAACTATATAACTATGTATAACTATGTATAACTATATAACTATGTAACTATGTATAACTATATAACTATGTATAACTATAACTATGTAACTATGTATAACTATATAACTATGTATAACTATGTATAACTATGTATAACTATATAACTATGTAACTATGTATAACTATATAACTATGTAACTATGTATAACTATATAACTATGTAACTATGTATAACTATGTAACTATGTATAACTATATAACTATGTAAAACTATGTATAACTATATAACTATGTAACTATGTATAACTATATAACTATGTAACTATGTATAACTATGTAACTATGTATAACTATGTATAACTATGTATAACTATGTATAACTATATAACTATGTAAAACTATGTATAACTATATAACTATGTAAAACTATGTATAACTATGTATAACTATATAACTATGTAAAACTATGTATAACTATGTATAACTATGTATAACTATGTATAACTATATATAACTATGTATAACTATATAACTATGTATAACTATATATAACTATATAACTATGTATAACTATGTAACTATATATAACTATATAACTATGTATAACTAAATATAACTATGTAACTATGTATAACTAAATATAACTATATAACTATGTATAACTATGTATAACTATATAACTATGTATAACTATGTATAACTATATAACACTATGTATAACTGTATAACTATGTATAACTATATAACACTATGTATAACTGTATAACTATGTATAACTGTATAACTATGTATAACTGTAACTATGTATAACTATGTATAACTATGTAACTATGTATAACTATGTATAACTATGTAACTATGTATAACTATGTATAACTATGTAACTATGTATAACTATATAACTATGTAACTATGTATAACTATATAACTATATAACTATGTATAACTAAATATAACTATGTAACTATGTATAACTATATAACTATGTATAACTATATATAACTATATAACTATGTATAACTATGTAACTATGTATAACTATGCATAACTATATAACTATGTAAAACTATGTATAACTATGTATAACTATATAACTATGTAAAACTATGTATAACTATGTATAACTATGTATAACTATATATAACTATGTATAACTATATAACTATGTATAACTATATATAACTATATAACTATGTAAAACTATGTATAACTATGTATAACTGTATAACTATGTATAACTATATATAACTATATAACTATGTATAACTATATATAACTATATAACTATGTAAAACTATGTATAACTATGTATAACTATGTATAACTATATATAACTATGTATAACTATATAACTATATATAACTATGTAACTATGTATAACTATGTATAACTATGTAACTATGTATAACTATATAACTATGTAACTATGTATAACTATATAACTATGTAACTATGTATAACTATGTATAACTATATAACTATGTAACTATGTATAACTATATAACTATGTATAACTATGTATAACTAAATATAACTATGTAACTATGTATAACTATATAACTATGTATAACTATATATAACTATATAACTATGTATAACTATGTAACTATGTATAATTATGTATAACTATATAACTATGTATAACTATATAACTATGTAAAACTATGTATAACTATGTAACTATGTATAACTATGTAACTATGTATAACTATGTATAACTATGTAACTATGTATAACTATATAACTATGTATAACTATATATAACTATGTATAACTGTATAACTATGTATATCTATATATAACTATATAAAACTATGTATAACTATGTATAGTAGAAATTTTTTCCAACTTACGTAATTTTACTTTCTTCGAGTCTAAAGGCAGCACAATAGGGTTATTCAGCTCCTCCTTAGATCCTCCTAGGAACGCCCACCTAAAAAAAACCTCATTAACCAACACCAATACAGCTGTATGAATCCCTTTAAATAACCCCCACTGTGACACGTGTAATAACATAGCCTTCTAGATGCTTAATTTTTTTTTTAATAGGGCGGGTATATTTGTGCTGCCTTTAGACTCGAAGAAAGTAAAATTACGTAAGTTGGAAAAAATTTCTACTTTCTTCTTCGTCTCAAGGCAGCACAATAGGGAGCTTAATAGCTACTAAAGGGTGGGTATCACTGCTGCACTCAGAACCGCTGTGCTAAAGGCTGGACCTCCACCTTGCATGTCTAGCCGATAATGACTGATGAACGTAGATGGAGACGTCCACGATGCAGCATTACATATGTCGATTACCGGGACTTGTGCCCTCTCTGCCCATGACGTTGACATGGACCTTGTCGAATGGGCTCGAACTTAAGGAGGCGGCAGATCTTGAACTCTGTATGCTTCCAAAATAGTTGTTTTTAGCCATCTGGCCAAGGTTTCTTTGGATGCCTTTTTTCCCTTGTTACTTCCAGCAAACTGCAGGAACAGATTTTCATCCAGCCGGAACTGAGCCACTCTCTCCAGGTAGATCTTAAGTGCTCTGGAAACATCCAGCGTGTGTAACTTGCATTCCTCTTCTGACGCCGGGTCTGCCATAAATCTTTGCAAGAAGACTTCCCTATTGATATTCTCCGTTGATGCCACTTTGGGAAGGAAGGATGGTACAGTTCGTACCAATACCCCATCTGGGACAAACTTCAAGAACGGTTCCCTAGATGATAGCGCCTGTAACTCTCCCAATCTCTTTGCTGATGTGACGGCCATTAAGAAGGCAGTTTTACATGATAGCCACTATATATCCGCTGATTGTAGAGGTTCAAAGGGCGGCCCAGACAACACATTTAGGACTACTGTCAAATTCCAGGAAGATATTGGCAGCTTTATGACCGGCCTTAGATTCTTCAGAGGTTTGAAGAAACGGATGATTAAGGGGTGACCCGCAAATTGTCCGTCCGTGTATGAATTAATTGCGGTCATGTGGACACGAAGCGTGTTAGCCTTCAACCCTTTTAAGTATCCGTCTTGAAGAAACTGTAATATTACTGGCAATTCAATTTCAGGAAATCCCTTTTCTTGCCTCCAGAGTGTAAATTTTTTCCATAACTTGGAGTATACTCTATTGGTTGAACGCTTTCTGGCAGCCAATAGAGTGTCTATCACCTGATCTGAGAGTCCGAATAGTCTGAATTTAGATCTCTCATATTCCACGCAGTTAAGTGGAGATGGGCTAGGTGTTGGTGAAACAGACCTGCTTGTATCAGCAGATCTTGTACTTGTGGAAGCTTCCAGAAGATCCCCTTGGATAGTCGTAGTAACAACGGGAACCAGACTCTACGAGGCCAGAATGGTGCTATTACTATGGCCTCTGGTCTGTCCATCAAAATCTTCTTCAAAACCTTGGGAATGAGCACTGGTGGAGGGAAAATGTAGATGTACTTGCCTCTCCAGGACACTGAAAATGCATCTAGAATATCCGGTTCGTCTCTGGGATTCAGTGATGCAAATCTCTGAGTTTGGCGATTTTCCCTCGTTGCCATCATGTCCCAACAAGGTTGGCCCCACATGTGCACTATTTCCCGGAAGTAGACCGGATTGAGTCGCCATTCGTTGGGGCTCAGAGTCCGACGACTCAGAAGATCCGCTAACGTATTGCTGGATCCTCTTATATGCAGAGCTGATATTGACATTACCTTCTGCCCAACGCATGATGCACCTGCATTCTCTTTCCAATCTGGGGCTTCTGGTCCTGCCCTGCTTGTTTATGTAGAATACTGTAGCTGCGTTGTCTGACCTGACAAGCACCGACTTGTTCCTCAACTGCAGTGTAAAGTGACGCAGGGCCAACTTGACCACCTTGAGCTCTTTCAGATTGGACGTTAACTCCCTGTCCATAGCTGACCAAGTTCTCTGTACCCACTGACTCCCCAGATGGGCCCCCCAACCCATTGCTGAGGCATCCGTGGTCAAGATTACCGGATCGCTCGGAAGAAAGCTGTTGCCTCTGTTCAGATTGTTTGGGATCAACCTCCATCGTAGTTCTCTCCTCGTCCGAGCTGAGATGGTCACTGTCATTGAAAACGAAGTCATCTTCCTGTCCCAAATATCCAGGATTTCCCTCTGAAGAGATCTCATCCTTGCTCTGGCCCAAGGGACTGCTTCAATGACAGATGTTAATAGGCCCAAAGTACTCATTGCATGGCGAATCGATACTGTTGGAGTCTCTATCAGAGCATGAACTTGCTCCTGAAGTGTCATCACTTTGTCCGCCGGCAGAAAAAGTTTCATCTGAGTCGTGTCGATCAAGAAGCCTAAAAACTTCTTTGTTTTAGCAGGGGAGAGATCCGATTTTTTGATGTTGATCAGAAACCCCACCGACTCCAGTAACTGGCGGGTCAGATATAGATGATGTAGGAGAAGCTGAGCCGAAGGAGCTATCAAGAGCCAGTCGTCCAGGTAGGGGACTATTTGGACGCCCTGAAGCCTCAGGTGAGCGACCATTACCACCACCACTTTGGTAAATACCCTCGGGGAGGATGTTAACCCGAAGGGAAGTGCCTTAAATTGGTAATGCATCACCTTCTGCCCCACCTGAACTGCTACCCTGAGATATCTCCTGGACACTGGATGGATTGGCACATGGAGATATGCGTCTATAAGATCTATGGACACCATCATGTCCGACTGTTGGATCAGGCTGATCGCTGAACGAATTGAGTCCATCTTGAACTTCTCCTTCTTGACGAACTTGTTCACATACCGGAGGTCTATCATCAGCCGGGATTTCCCTTCTGGCTTGGGAACTGGAAACACACGAGAATAAACTCCACTCCCTCTCTCCTCCTCCGGGACTTCTTCTAGAGCATGTTTCGTAAGAAATTCTTCTAGTAGGGATGGTACAAGGTTGTCGCTTGGCTGGTTGATTACAAAACGAGATCTCTGTTTGTGGGCAAAATTTATCTTGTAACCGGTTCTTACTATGTTTAGAACCCACTCGTCTGTGGTAATGTCTTCCCAGCTTTGCCAGAATTCTAAAAGCCTTGCGCCTACCGGAGGTGGATGAAGGGAGAGGCTGGTGTCAGAACTCGGTTCTTCACTGTCCTTCTCCTTGCTTTCCTTTGCTCTTGTTATAGCTTTTCTTATCAGATCTGTTTTGGAAATTTTTCCGCTTGAATGCATTCCTGCCTTTGCCTCGAAAGTATTTAAAAGGCTTCTTTTTCCCTGACATGGGAAGGGACAGTCCTTTACCTTCCTTAGCCGGTTCTAAAATCTTCTCCAACTGATCTCCGATAAGTTGGCCGGGCTCAAAGGGAAGGCTGCAGAAATTATTTTTATTGGCTACGTCCCCTGGCCAAGGCTTGAGCCAGATGGCTCACCTGACAGAGTTTACTAAAGCCATAGTCTTCGCTGAAATCTTCAGGACGTCAATGGGAAAATCACAAAGGAAATCTGCGCAAATTTTAAGACTTGAGACCTGCTCCAGGAGCTCCTCCCTAGGGACTCCATCTTCAATCTGCCTGCTGAGTTGACTGAGCCATACCCGTAGCGCCCTAGACACTGGAACGGTGGATAAGGCGGCTTTGCTCAGATCTGCAGCGTTATAATGTGCCTTCTTCAACAACACATCAGACTTCCTGTCCATAGCATCCTTTAAGATGGACGAGTCTTCAGCAGGAAAGAGGGTGTTCTTTGACAGCTTAGCAACTGCAGTGTCCACTTTTCCTGGTGCTTCCCACATCTCAGATTTCGTAGGATCAAGACGATACACGGACTTGAAGCGGGAACCCAGGATCACCCTCTTATCTGGCTTCTTCCATTCTTTTTCCATAATTGTCTTGAGCACTTGGTGCCCAGACAATACACATGACTTTTTCCGTGGAAAATAGTAGAGATTATCTTTGTCTTGAGAAGAGGATTTATCTCTTTTAACCTCCATAATCTCCTTCACAGCCTTTATTAGTTTGTCCACATGCTCCTTCTTGAAGAGGTAATTATCCTCAGTAGGTGGCTCCTCAGACTCTGAGGACTCACTATCAGCGGCAGAAGAGGAAGAAGACGAAGATTCTGAGGAGGAGGACTCTTTTCTTTTGCTAGATTTTTTCTTCTTTTTTGAAGAAGCTTTTGTAGACATGTTTTCTTTAAACCATGTAAAGAAAGATCTAGCCTCATTTAAGAACTCTGAGGCTTCATTTTGATTAGAACCAGAAGCACCGCAGGCAGATGACTGTATGGGTACATGCTGACACGTAGAACATTCTTTGCGCTTAGCTGAAGGTGCTTCACGAGATAAGCACACATGGCAAATAGATCTTTCATAATCATCTGGTAATGGCTGTTCACAAACACGGCACAACCTGTGCTTAGCTTTATTCCTCCTCTTCCCTCTAGATGACTGGCTAGACATCTGTAAGGACATAGAAAGCACACATAGTTAGTAGGCCGGGTCCCCCCCCCCCCTACCTATGTGCACCGGCATTCACACCAACCTTCGCAAGGAGAGAATCCAGCTGCCCTACACAAAGGGTACCGCTCGGCAGACTCTCCTTGCTTAAATAGCCCGGCTAAGGCCACGCACGCGTAGATGGCAGGCCCCTCTGTGACGTGCATCATGCGCGCGTCATCCACATCACCTGATCTTGTTGCGGCCAATCACACTGCAGCGCGTCACACGCTGCGCCCAGTCATGTGATCCTGAAGCTCCGGACCGAAAGTGATGCAGGCAGAGGGCGGAATCACGGTGGAACGCAGGAACCGGCCTTTGAAACGCACGCGCCCCCACGCTGCACCAACAGGCCATACAGGAGAGAGAACGCCAGCATCTTACCTCCGGCACCTTATCCCACACACCAGTTCTGGGACACCGGTATCTCTCTCCAGGCACCTAGGTAAAAAAAAAACACGTGTCACAGTGTGAGTGGGGGTTATTTAAAGGGATTCATACAGCTGTATTGGTGTTGGTTAATGAGGTTTTTTTTAGGTGGGCGTTCCTAGGAGGATCTAAGGAGGAGCTGAATAACCCTATTGTGCTGCCTTGAGATGAAGAAGAAAACTATGTATAACTATGTATAACTATAAAACTATGTATAACTATGTAACTATGTGTAACTATGTAACTTTGTATAACTATATATAACTATGTAACTATGTGTAACTATGTAACTTTGTATAACTATGTAACTATGTAACTTTGTATAACTATGTAACTATGTGTAACTATGTATAACTATATAACTATGTATAACTTTGTATAACTATGTAACTATGTAACTTTGTATAACTATGTAACTATGTGTAACTATGTAACTTTGTATAACTATGTAACTATGTAACTTTGTATAACTATATAACTATGTATAACTATGTATAACTATATAACTATGTATAACTATATAACTATGTATAACTATGTAACTATGTATAACTATGTAACTATGTATAACTATATAACTATGTATAACTATATAACTATGTATAACTATGTATAACTATGTAACTATGTATAACTATGTATAACTATGTATAACTATGTATAACTATGTATAACTATATAACTATGTATAACTATATAACTATGTATAACTATGTAACTATGTAACTTTTCAGGAATCGTACCACCAAATTAAAAACGTGGTCCAGGCATGAAAGGTTGTTAGTTAAACCTACATAAGAACATCAACCTCCCAATCGTATTCCAATACGAGATTTTTACCAAATACATATACCCCCTACAAAAAAAATCCCCCAAGAAATATTAATGTCCACAATGATGAATTGAAAAGTTCATAAATTTTATTTCAGACAAAACCAGTCCCCCCATAAAAAAACATATACACTAAAGACATTTAAAATCATGTAAATCGGGAGTCAGGAACATCTAATCACAATGAGGTAGTTTACCAATGGGGATCGAGAGGTATCAATATAAATTAGTAATACAGAACAGTGTATATAATATAATACTGGCAGAATTCATCAAGTCCAAAACAAGGGAACAAGAGAAAGCTATATTGCACAACCAATCTATTGCACATGGATAATATCCCCTCTATATTGCACCAAACCATTCGGCCTACAAATCATGTGGGTAGAATTGCACCTGTCCCTTACTGCTCAGCTCAAGTACTGAAGTCTAGAATAAAGACCCCAATCAGACCCAAATACCTCCCGACTCTCCCCACATGTCACCCTGTACCAACCCGGTGGCCATGCGTCCTGACTCCACTTCTCCACACTCCAACGCGTTTCGCTACCGCTTTGTCCAGGAGCGATGGAGTGGGAGAGTGGAGGGCCCATTTTATATGCCATACACACCTGAGGCCGTAGTAATCACCGGACGTAACTACCGGTGCGTCCGTCCGCGTCACAATCCCGGACGTCCCACGTCATCACGCGCCGACGCATAGCAATGACACCGAGGCCTCATCACCAAACGTCACATGACGCGAATGACGGAAGATTCCGGGACATGCGCAGAAGGACGCACAACATCCGGACGCCATATTGGTTGCTGGCAAATGTGAGGGCAATCAGTAGTCATGGTCAGATTATACTTGTCTAAGGCTATATCTTCATCGCTTATCATAAAATGTAATTTCCGGAAGTGTCTAATCAACATGTTAGATGGATAGCAAACTACTCTTGTTGTAGTAAATAATAAAAGATCCTAAATAGTGAAATCATTTATTACCAAATCAAAGTGACAAAGTGATTGTGCAGTGCAGTTAAAGTGCAAGTGCCATGCAGTGAGAAAAAACTTAATAAACCTAAAGTGCATAGTGCAATAATAAAACAATTGTTAATAACTTCAAATCATGAATATGTAAAAATGGATAAACAGTGATAAGATATAAAAAAACATTATATGAAGCTAAATGTGGATGATAAAATATGTGATGTGTGTGTATGTGTGTAGAGAATATATGTGATATGTATGAGTGTGTGTGAACAATGTGTATTATGTGCAAAATGTGTGGGTGTCTCCAAACCTAAAATTGTATGATGAGTGTGAAAAATGTGTAATAATCCATACCTAATAATCAATATGTGTCTAGTGTGTGTGAAAAGATAACATAAATTACTAAAACTAAAAATTAATAATTAAAAACTGATAAAATTAAATATAAAGCTGGTGACTGAAAATATATTGTGTAAACTTGTATACCCCATAATATTATATAAATAACACAACAATAAAGCTTACTAAAGAATCCAAGATAAATCATCATAATGAAAAGTTAATACTAACATGATGACCTAATATACCCCATGATTAGTTATTGCAAATACTCTACATGATTGACAAATGAAAGTTCCTATGTGACCTCATGCTAGATTATTTGAGCATGAACCACTAAACCCGTCTCCTATGTGTATAATGCTTCCATAGGATCAATGACACTCGTGTTAGCCATACTTCCAGATTTTCGAAGACCCGATATAACCCCTGAGAAATATACATAAAACAAGGGGGGAGAAAAACAAAACATCATTAGTAGATATACCACTCATTATGTATCACTATGTTTCACCCACCATACCATGACATAAACGGATATGCGACGCCCCCACTCCTAAAAACAATACTAATAATAATACCCAGGGAACCCCCCACCCCCACTCTAAAAAATGTCAACTGTCAGAGATCCGTTAAAAGATAAAGACTACTTTTATATAACTGAATACCTAGTGTAATTTTATAAAAAGCTAGCGAAGCTCAACTGCTCATTAAGTCCATAGGGAGACATAGTTTTTAATGTACAGATCCATTTGCACTCTACCTGAGCCAGTTTCTTCCGAACATCTCCTCCTCTTGAGCCAAGATGTACCGCATCAATTCCTCTGAATTTCAGCAAATGGTGTTGCCTCGGGTGCATTACTCGAAAGTGTCTTGCTACAGGTTTTAATCTCCTCATACCCTCCACATCCGATATTTCCACTTTTTGTGCCGCCTTGATGTCCCTGTTGTGTTCCATAATCCGGATTTTTAATTCACGACTCGTTAACCCCACGTATATCAATCCACATGGGCACACTGCGTAGTAGACAACCGCTGTAGATCTACAATTGATGTGATGAACAATACGATATTCCTTACGTCCATCCGAACTGTGGAACACATCCGTCCTGGTAATCTGATTACAAACCGAACAATGGCCACAGGGTTTTGATCCCCATCTAGGACCAGCAGAGGAGAAGATGAAATCTGATCTTGGTGTAACGTAATGGCTTTTCACAAGCATGTCCTTTATTGTTGGACTCCTCCTGGCCGTAATTTGTGGCCTCATAGGTAAAATCTTGCTGTAATAATGGCCAGTATTTATGCAAAATCGCTCCTGGACAAAGCGGTAGCGAAACGCGTTGGAGTGTGGAGAAGTGGAGTCAGGACGCATGGCCACCGGGTCGGTACAGGGTGACATGTGGGGAGAGTCGGGAGGTATTTGGGTCTGATTGGGGTCTTTATTCTAGACTTCAGTACTTGAGCTGAGCAGTAAGGGACAGGTGCAATTCTACCCACATGATTTGTAGGCCGAATGGTTTGGTGCAATATAGAGGGGATATTATCCATGTGCAATAGATTGGTTGTGCAATATAGCTTTCTCTTGTTCCCTTGTTTTGGACTTGATGAATTCTGCCAGTATTATATTATATACACTGTTCTGTATTACTAATTTATATTGATACCTCTCGATCCCCATTGGTAAACTACCTCATTGTGATTAGATGTTCCTGACTCCCGATTTACATGATTTTAAATGTCTTTAGTGTATATGTTTTTTTATGGGGGGACTGGTTTTGTCTGAAATAAAATTTATGAACTTTTCAATTCATCATTGTGGACATTAATATTTCTTGGGGGATTTTTTTTGTAGGGGGTCCAGGCATGAAAGGTGTTTGAGTTGGGAAAGCTCCAAATATGCCACCAGGTTCCGGCCATTATCGCACACAACCATACGTGGTACCAGCGGCCATTATCGCACACAACCATACGTGGTACCAGCTGCCATTATCGCACACAACCATACGTGGTACCAGCGGCCATTATCGCACACAACCATACGTGGTACCAGCTGCCATTATCGCACACAACCATACGTGGTACCAGCGGCCATTATCGCACACAACCATACGTGGTACCAGCGGCCATTATCGCACACAACCATACGTGGTACCAGCTGCCATTATCGCACACAACCATACGTGGTACCAGCTGCCATTATCGCACACAACCATACGTGGTACCAGCGGCCATTATCGCACACAACCATACGTGGTACCAGCTGCCATTATCGCACACAACCATACGTGGTACCAGCTGCCATTATCGCACACAACCATACGTGGTACCAGCGGCCATTATCGCACACAACCATACGTGGTACCAGCTGCCATTATCGCACACAACCATACGTGGTACCAGCGGCCATTATCGCACACAACCATACGTGGTACCAGCTGCCATTATCGCACACAACCATACGTGGTACCAGCGGCCATTATCGCACACAACCATACGTGGTACCAGCTGCCATTAGCGCACACAACCATACGTGGTACCAGCGGCCATTATCGCACACAACCATACGTGGTACCAGCTGCCATTAGCGCACACAACCATACGTGGTACCAGCTGCCATTATCACACACAACCATACGTGGTACCAGCTGCCATTATCGCACACAACCATACGCGGTACCAGCGGCCATTATCGCACACAACCATACGTGGTACCAGCTGCCATTATCGCACACAACCATACGTGGTACCAGCGGCCATTATCGCACACAACCATACGTGGTACCAGCTGCCATTATCGCACACAACCATACGTGGTACCAGCGGCCATTATTGCACACAACCATACGTGGTACCAGCTGCCATTATCGCACACAACCATACGTGGTACCAGCTGCCATTATCGCACACAACCATACGCGGTACCAGCGGCCATTATCGCACACAACCATACGTGGTACCAGCGGCCATTATCGCACACAACCATACGTGGTACCAGCGTCCATTATCGCACACAACCATACGTGGTACCAGCGTCCATTATCGCACACAACCATACGTGGTACCAGCTGCCATTATCGCACACAACCATACGTGGTACCAGCGGCCATTATCGCACACAACCATACGTGGTACCAGCTGCCATTATCGCACACAACCATACGTGGTACCAGCGGCCATTATCGCACACAACCATACGTGGTACCAGCGGCCATTATCGCACACAACCATACGTGGTACCAGCGGCCATTATCGCACACAACCATACGTGGTACCAGCTGCCATCAACGCACACAACCATACGTGGTACCAGCGGCCATTATCGCACACAACCATACGTGGTACCAGCGGCCATTATCGCACACAACCATACGTGGTACCAGCTGCCATTATCGCACACAACCATACGTGGTACCAGCGGCCATTATCGCACACAACCATACGTGGTACCAGCGGCCATTATCGCACACAACCATACGTGGTACCAGCTGCCATTATCGCACACAACCATACGTGGTACCAGCTGCCATTAATAAGCTAATAAGTGTGAACACGGCCTGCTGACGTCTCCCCACGCCAGTGCTGCAGCGCTTCCATCCAGCGGCTGAGGAAGATGTTTAGGCAGAGGAGGAGGAGGTGGGGTTGAGAGAACCGGTCCTGGTAATTTTGTGTGTTGGGGTGGAGGTAGTCACTCCCAGTTTGAGACTCGGTCCCAGGTTTTACCACATTGAACCAGTGTGCGGCAAGGGAGATGTAGCTCACTGAGTATCTGAGGGCCCGCTCAATGTTACCGGACACGTGCTGGTGCAAGGTGGGGACCGCACGACGGGAAAAATAGTGGCAGCTAGGGACCAAATACCGTGGCGCAGCAGCCGCCATCAGGTGACAGAAGGACGGGGTCTCTACGAGCCTAAACAGCAACATCTCAAGGGCCAGTATTTTGGGGATGTTTAGGGCTTGTGGGTGGCTCGCTGCGTACTTCCGCTTGCGCTTAAATGCCTGCACAATGGACAATTGTTGGCTGGAGGCAAACAAAGGCGCGGGCAAAGTGGCGGACACAGGCGAAGAAGAGGCTGAGGTGGAAGAACGAGACGTGACCGAAGCAGAGGCCGATGTGTAGGTGTCCTGCCTGGTCATCCGGACTGCAGAGGCAGCAGACAAACGAGGGGAAGAGGCAGCAGCGGGGACGCCTGACGCA
The DNA here is from genome assembly GCF_027789765.1 of Dendropsophus ebraccatus. Classification (NCBI taxonomy): domain Eukaryota; kingdom Metazoa; phylum Chordata; class Amphibia; order Anura; family Hylidae; genus Dendropsophus; species Dendropsophus ebraccatus. The sequence continues at coordinate 93,006,757 of NC_091465.1, read as the reverse complement.
GCTTGTCCCGCGTTCGTTCTCTCCCACTCAGCCCAGTGCTTGCCTTCCAAATGGCGCCACATACCTGAGGTGGTGAGGTTGCTTTTTTTCAGAGCCCCGACTTATTATGGCAAAGTGAGCACACCGCTCTCCGTTTATCATCGGCGCAGACATTAAAAAATATCCGAACCAAAGAAACACGGCCCCTGGAGGTGGGAGCTTTGTGCGGGGGGCTGATGTGGGCCTCCGCTCTGCTGCCTCTCCCCTGCCTTCTCTCTATGCCTCTCGCCTGCCTCCGCTCTGCTGCCTCTCGCCTGCCTCCGCTCTGCTGCCTCTCGCCTGCCTCCGCTCTGCTGCCTCTCGCCTGCCTCCGCTCTGCTGCCTCTCGCCTGCCTTCTCTCTATGCCTCTCGCCTGCCTCCGCTCTGCTGCCTCTCGCCTGCCTCCGCTCTGCTGCCTCTCGCCTGCCTCCGCTCTGCTGCCTCTCCCCTGCCTCCGCTCTGCTGCCTCTCGCCTGCCTCCGCTCTGCTGCCTCTCGCCTGCCTCTGCTCTGCTGCCTCTCCCCTGCCTCCGCTCTGCTGCCTCTCGCCTGCCTTCTCTCTATGCCTCTCGCCTGCCTCCGCTCTGCTGCCTCTCCCCTGCCTCCGCTCTGCTGCCTCTCGCCTGCCTCCGCTCTGCTGCCTCTCCCCTGCCTCCGCTCTGCTGCCTCTCCCCTGCCTCCGCTCTGCTGCCTCTCGCCTGCCTCCGCTCTGCTGCCTCTCGCCTGCCTCCGCTCTGCTGCCTCTCTGCTGCCTCTCCCCTGCCTCCGCTCTGCTGCCTCTCCCCTGCCTCCGCTCTGCTGCCTCTCGCCTGCCTCCGCTCTGCTGCCTCTCGCCTGCCTCCGCTCTGCTGCCTCTCCCCTGCCTCCGCTCTGCTGCCTCTCCCCTGCCTCCGCTCTGCTGCCTCTCCCCTGCCTCCGCTCTGCTGCCTCTCGCCTGCCTTCTCTCTATGCCTCTCGCCTGCCTCCGCTCTGCTGCCTCTCGCCTGCCTCCGCTCTGCTGCCTCTCCCCTGCCTTCTCTCTATGCCTCTCGCCTGCCTCCGCTCTGCTGCCTCTCCCCTGCCTTCTCTCTATGCCTCTCGCCTGCCTCCGCTCTGCTGCCTCTCGCCTGCCTCCGCTCTGCTGCCTCTCGCCTGCCTCCGCTCTGCTGCCTCTCCCCTGCCTCTGGACACCCCTCTTCCTCGGGACGCAGTTTGGGGGGCTGCACAGGCCTCCGCAAATCCACTACTTTCCTCGCTGGACAACTCCCCAGTCTAGGTGGAGTCGGTCACTAAGTCATCGACTGCCTCCTCCTTAACTTCATCACTGTGATTTTCCTCCTTCCCAATGGACAGACCCATAGCCTCCCTGATGGCAATTGTGTCTCATCATCATCATAATCTCTGCTGATTTCACTACATCACTACATATACAATCCTCAGGTAGCTCCTGGGATTCTTGCAGTTCTGATGCTGGAAAAGGACCAGCCGTCGAGACTGGACTGTGTGGACGAATGGGTGGTGGTGGACATGTGGGTGGAAGCATTATCGGCTATCCATTTGACCCCCTGTTTCTGCTGCTCTGGCCTTAACAGCGGTGTATTCCGCTCTCCGCCTAGCTGGAAAAGGAACTGAGGGATGTTGTATGAACGTAAACTGCCTGCCCCAGCCTGCAGCAGCCATTGATTGCCCGGTGCTTGCACGCGGCTTGTGCCTACACACAGCCCCTTCCCTTTGCGCTACCCTTGTTCATAGTTGTTTCAGATGCCACATGTGCCCTCAGTGGGCTATAGGAACACTATGGGAAACACACCCAGTATCACCACTCCAGTATATTATACATCCCACTATCACCACTCCAGTATATTACACATCCCAGTATCACCACTCCAGTTTATTATACATCCCAGTATCACCACTCCAGTATATTACACCTCCCAGTATCACCACTCCAGTATATTACACATCCCAGTATCACCACTCCAGTATATTACACATCCCAGTATCACTACTCCAGTATATTACACCTCCCCGTATAACTCCAGTATATTACACATCCCAGTATCACCACTCCAGTATATTACACCTCCCAGTATCACCACTCCAGTATATCACACATCCCCGTATAACTCCAGTATATCACACATCCCCGTATTACCACTCCAGTATATCACACATCCCCGTATAACTCCAGTATATTACACATCCCCGTATAACTCCAGTATATTACACATCCCTGTATAACTCCAGTATATTACACATCCCCGTATAACTCCAGTATATTAACATCCCCGTATAACTCCAGGTATATTACACATCCCTGTATAACTCCAGTATATTACACATCCCCGTATCACTCCAGTATATCACACATCCCCGTATAACTCCAGTATATTTACACATCTCCGTATAACTCCAGTATATTACACATCCCCGTATCATCACTCCAGTATATTACACATCCCAGTATAACTGCAGTATATCACACATCCCCGTATAACTCCAGTATATTACACATCCCAGTATCACTCCAGTATATTACACATCCCAGTATCACCACTCCAGTATATTACACCTCCCAGTATCACCACTCCAGTATATTATACATCCCCATATCACGACTCCAGTATATTACACATCCCAGTATCACTCCAGTATATTACACATCCCAGTATCACCACTCCAGTATATTACACATCCCCGTATAACTCCAGTATATTACACATCCCAGTATCATCACTCCAGTATATTACACATCCCTGTATCACTACTCCAGTATATTACACATCCCCATATTAACTCCAGTATATCACACATCCCCGTATAACTCCAGTATATCACACATCCCCGTATAACTCCAGTATATTACACATCCCCGTATCATCACTC